>NC_140498.1:76648221-76868221 GCF_964271855.1 Acomys minous
TAGGTTTTGCCAAGTCTTTGGTTGCCCTGAAACGTGGGACATTATCGGAATAAATGTTTGCCTCTGCTGTCATGTGAAATATTCCCCATGTCATGTTTTGAGTGTTCATTCACTGGTAGGTGGCTCTATTTTAAAAGGCTTTGGAGCCTCTAGGGCCTGGGATCAAGCTGGAAGGTGTTAAGTCCCTGGAGGAGACAACGTTTCAGACCTTTCACCTACTCACTTTCTGGTTGCACGGTATTCAGTGCCCATTTCTGGTTGCCAAAAGCTCCTGTATACAAATACATAAAGCCACACGCAGACACGGAAATAAAAATAAAATATTTTTGAAATGATGAACAAAATGTATGTCTAGACAGCCGTGGTCCCAGGCTTAGGCCCAGAAACATGACTAGTCCTTTGTATACACTCCAAGCAACAGCTAACTCTCTGGTGCTGCCTCAGGAAAGATGGTTTCTGAGTTGAGGAATGAGACTTGGCTAGTCACCGTAGCACATAGTATATCTCGCTCTCTGGGTTCCCCTATAAGAAAAAGCCATTCTTCATTTTGAATGTATGCCTGATTTCTTTTTGTACTCTCCCAGGTTATCGTGAGATCGCTTCCACTTATTTCAAAAGACGTTTTATCCATCTTGAGGTTTTACCTGCTAGAACCCGGCGCTGCTGTGTTACAACATCCGCTGAATTACACAGAGGGATGGCAAGCCTCTTGTCCCCTCACAGAAATGGCTTAAAATACCATATTCCCCTTTGTAGACGTCGGTTAAACTATCATCAAAGCCAAGATGAAAATCAAGAATCTTCCCTCTCTAGTGGCTCATGGCGGTTTCCCTCTTTTGTTCCAGGCTAAATCGTGTGTGGTTATTATTTCTTTGACTTGACTCCTCTGTGTAACAGTTCATCAAATCTGCTTTTGTTCTAGAAATTTATTTTGTCTGCTAATTGGTCCTCCCAGACTCAGAGGTACTAAGCTGCCCACCAAAGGGCCTTTTTCTTTATATTAATGTAATACCTTTCTCTAGAGAGGGCTTTTGCAAATAGCAATGAACTATTCATTGAAGGTATTTTTGCAGAATTTGAAAGTTGAAAATTGTAAAAAAATAAAATAAAATAAAATAAATGCATTAGAATCTAGCCAGGCAGGGTGGTATGCACTCTTGTAATCTCAGCACTCAGGGAAGTAGAGGCAGGTGGATCTCTGTGAGTTTGAGGCCACCCTGATCTACAAAGAGAGTCCAGGACAGCCAAGGGTACATGCAGAAAGCTTATTTCAAAAAAGGAAGAAGAAGAAGAAGAAGAAGAAGAAGAAGAAGAAGAAGAAGAAGAAGAGGAAGAGGAAGAGGAAGAGGAAGAGGAAGAAGAAGGAGGAGGAGGAGGAGGAGGAGGAGGAGGAAGAAGAAGAATCTTAAGTAATTGTTGTATTGTTGTCCAGGAAGAACTTATACCTAGATGATACTCCAATTCTGATCTGACCAACCAAGAGCTCAGGTTGCAAGGAGGTTCATAAAAGGTGTGTTGAGGACAATAGATAGAACTGATTCAGAATCAGGGCTTGGAAGGCATCTCGTCAGCCAAGTCCTTGCTGTGCAAGCATGAGGCCCTGAGTTCCATGTCCAAAGAGATGTGGGTGTGGGAGGGTATGTTTATAATTACAAAGCTGGGGAGTCAGGGCCTGCCATGTCAGTAAGGCTCACGAGAAAGTGAAATATGCTGCTTCAAAAATCAAGGTGTGGAGGTGACTGAAGATAGATACTACCGAGTGACCTCTGTCCTCCATGGGTTCTCCATGTGAATACACGTACACGCATACATACAGAGAGAGACAGAGGCAGAGAGGTAGAAAATAGATGGAGAGTCTAATCCATATGGGCAAATTGTTCCACAGTTAGGACCAATCAAGAAAACACACAGATCCAGACACAGTAGCACACGCCTTTAGTCCCAGCACTTGGGAGGCAGAGGCAGGTAGATCGCTGTGAGTTTGAGGCCAGCCTGGTCTACAAAGTGAGTACAGGACAGCCAAGGCTAACACAGAGAGACCTTGTATCAAAAAAACAAACAAAAAAAAGAAAGAAAGAAAGAAAGAAAGAAAGAAAGAAAAAAGAAAGAAAAGAAAACACACAGGCATTTGTTCTATGTAGAGAAAAAGTTCCTGATTTTCTGTTGGCCCCTTCAATCAATCAATCAATCAATCAATCAATCTTTCCAAGACTATCTATCTATCTATCTATCTATCTATCTATCTATCTATCATCTATCCATCTACATTACCTATATCTATATTACTATTTCTCTGTCTTTCTGTCATCTTAGTTGACTCTGTTGGTTCACAGTGAACTCACCCTAAATGAATCCTGGGGCTATGATTACACCCTATTGAGAGCTGTTCTCACTACTTGTATCTCCTCCAGGAAACTGAATTTTTTACCCAGCACATGCAACCTGGAGCCCATAGGCCACATGCATCCTGGAACAGCTATAAATGTGGCTGTAGGGAACAACATCATGTTGCAGTGTCAGAGGGTTGGACCTCTAGTAGAAAGGATGCTTCTGTGTTCACAAGCTTCGACTCCCAGAGCCTCAAAGCAGAGCCCAAATAGGGTAGGAAACCAACCCTTTCTCATTTTATCTGTTTACCATGCGGCCTACTCAACTTTGACTATCAACTTGACGCAGCGTAGGGTCGGCTGAAAGAGGATTTGCCCAGATACGATTGTCCTGTGGGCGTGTTTGTGTCTTGATTATTAATTGAGGTAAAAAAGGCTCACCCCACTGTGAGCGAGGCTGTCTCTGGCTGGGGGGTCCTGCGCTAGATGAGAGAACCAGGTGAGCACGAGCCTGCAACGGAGCCAGCAAGCATGATTCATTCATGGTTTCTGCTTCAAGCTCCTGCTTTACTTCCTACCCCGGCTTCCTGCAGTGATGAACTATGACCTCTAAGTTGAAATGAACCCTTTCCCCCTCTACGTTGCTTTTGGTCAATGTGCCTGTATCACAGCAACAGGAAGGAAACTGGAGCACTGCGCTATTAATAAATTACTAAGGGCATTCTTTCTGAAGATCTCAGGGCCTAGAACATCTATTTGTTGCAATGGGTTCTCATCTATGCTGCACAATGTCTGCCTGAGCTATGGCCAGCTTTGTCTCTTTCCACTTCCTTTTGTCTCCTAGAGTGTCTTTCCTTCCCTTCTCCCAAGAAGCATTAATAATCTTCTCGTCTTGGAGATTCCTCCTTAAAACACATCCCTGGTAGGCATAAGCAACGGCCATGTTGGTATGAGACTTGATATCAACTGTGCCAGATCAATGGGACAGATAAGGAAGAATGACAATACCAGAAATAGGGGTTGGAGAGAGAGAGACATCATTAATTAATTGTCTTGCATGTCCCAGAGCTGAAGAGCTCAGCTCTGACCCCTTCTTACCAAATGATGGGAGCTTTGGTGGTTATTTGTGGGCAATGGAGGTTTTTGAGGAATTGTTTGGGTTTTCGTTTTTTTGAAACAGCATCCCACTAAGTTGACCAAGCAAGCCTTGAACTTGGTCTCCTCCCGCCTCAGCCTCCAGAGAAGCGGGGATGACAAGCCAATGATATCAGGCTTAGGTGGTCACTGGGTGCCCGTATGTATTGTTTTGCTTCTGAACTACATTGAAAACCGAGAAAGAATGGTGTGATGGTTAACTTTCACTGTCAGTTTGGCTGTATCAGTTGCTTTTCTGTTGATGTGACAAAACACCATGGCCAAGGCAACATAGAAAAGCTAATTTGGGCTCCCAGTTCCCGAGGATACAAGATAGTGGGGAGGCATAGCAGCAAGCAGAAAGCAAGGTAGCTAAGAGCTCACACCTCAGTTAAGAGCATGAAGCAGAGTTGGAGAGGGGCACAAAATGGAAATGGTATGAGACTTTCACTCTCAGTACCCAGCCCCTAGTGATGTACTTTCCCCGGCAAGACCATGCTTCCTAAATCTTTCCAAACAGTAGCGCCAAGGGGAGACCAAGTATTCAAATGTTGGAGCTTCCAAGGGACATTTTTATTCAAACCACTACATTGACACACTCCAGAGTCACTTGGGAAGGGAGTCTGGGTGAAAGATTGTTTAGGTCAGATTGGCCTATGGGTACATCTGTGGTGGACTGTCTTGATGGTTAATCGATGCTGGAAGACCCAGCCCAATTTGAGCAGCTCCATTCCCTAGGAGGTGGCCCTAAAATGGTATTATAGTAGAGAAAGCAAGTGAAACACTAAGTGTGCATGCATTCATTTCTCTGCTCTTAACTGTGGATGTGAGGTGACTGCCCAGAGTTCCTGCCTCTGTGACTTTCTCACAGTCATGAATCTTATCATGGAATTATGAACTAACACTTTCAGTCCTAAATTGCCTTTTGTAAGTTTTTGTTTGTTTGTTTGTTTGTTTGTTTGTTTACCATGGCAACAGAAATTAAGCTAGTACAGCTGGGTTCTACTGGTTTTCTCAGTAAAGAACAGCTACAGGAATTTCTTTGGCATTGTAATTCAGAGAAACACAGCACTCAGTATCAAACCATCAGATGGTGTAAGAATTATGTTCAAGATATTTTGAATACATTATTGAGCATTTAAAAAGGTAGGAAAACCCTCAAGGGTAAATTTTCTTTTTAATTTTTGGTTTTTCACATCAGGATTCTAAGAAAACATTGAAGTCAGGTTGCCTTGGGGAAAATGCTGATTCAAAGAATATAGAAGTTTGGAGATTAATATTCAAACCGAAGGGAATAGCTTGGACCTGGAACACATACAAAACAAGAGTGAACCTAAAATTTCAGTGAATAACAGTCTATGCTAAGGATCTCATTGTAAGTAAAAGAGGAGGCCAAGAAGTGAAAGGAAATCAGATATTAACAGCATGTCTCTCAGGTTGTTTATATTACAGCTCTGTAGAGCACGTGGGATATACACCAAAATAGGTATGCTCTTGAACAGAAACAATTCAAAAGTTATTTTCAGGAAGCTGGCTTCGTGCAAATTTTCCTATCTCGGGACAATCAAGAAGCATTCGATTTTACATTTTACTTTAGGGCTGATGATGTAGCTCAGTAGTAGAGGGCTCGCCTAGAATCCCCCAGTGAGAAGCCAGAAGCCTGGATCAGTAGTAGAGCACCTGCCTAGAATCCCGCAGTAAGGAGCTAAAAGTGTGGCACAGTGGTAGAATGCCTACCCAGAATCCAGCAGTGAGGGACAGGAGGCTTGACTGAAGAATAGATTGCTTGCCTAGGATATCCCAGTGAGGAGCTAAGGGCATAGGTCAGTGGTAGATCACCTGCCTAGAATCCTCAAGTAAGGGGCATGGGGTGTGGCTCAGTGGTAGAGCACCTGCCTAGAATCCACCAGTGAGGAGCTAGGGATATGTCTCCATGTTGGAATGCCTGCCTAGAATCTTCTAGAGAAGGTCTAAAATGTTATTCAGCATGGAACATCTGCCTGGCATATATGAGGTCCTAGGTTCATACACACACACACACACAGACACACACAGACACACACACACACACACACACACACATACACACACACAGAGCATGTGTAAATGCCATGACCTTATATTTGATCCCAGGGGTCCACTCTTCTGTGTGCATTCTGTAAATGAGAAAGCCTTGAGAATTTCTCACTCTGTGTGGTGTTTTTGCGTCCATGGCTACTGCTTCGCCCCCTTCTCCCTTCTGAGATGCCTCAGCTTCATCCTTTAACATCTACCTCCAAACAAAACTGCCCCCTTGAGTTTCCATCCTTCCTGCCTCTGACTTCCCTGAACTAGGATCCCAGGCATGTGCCACCATGCCGCCTGGCTGTTGCGAGGTTGCCGGGAATCTCAGTTCGAGCCTTCGTGTTTGTGAGCCCGGTTGGTTCCCCAGCCCTGTTTTGTTCTTATCTGTCCTTGTTCCCCTCTCCTGCTTCCCAGTCAGCCGGCCCTTAGCTAAGTGGTCCTCTTCCTCTCATCCATTTGCAGTCTCTCCACATTTTCCTCACCTTCCATTCTTCCTCCCAGAGGCCTTTCCTGGCTTAGAAGATTGGAAACTATTTTTAAACTGATTCCATTTCTCCCGGAATGGACAAATCCCAGAACCGATGCATTTTTCTGTTCATATAACAGCCTTAAAATTCCTTCTCACTGACTCTCTGTCTCTCTCTGTCTCTCTGTCTCTCTCTGTCTCTCTCTGTCTCTCTGTCTCTCTCTGTCTCTCTGTGTGTGTCTCTCTGTCTCTCTCTGTCTCTCTGTCTCTGTCTCTCTCTCACTCTCTCTCTTTCCCTCCTCTCTTTTTCCCTCCCATCTCAGATGAGCAAACCTAGCAAAAGGAAATAGGTTGTTTGTTGTTGGCTGTTGACTTCCCTTCTTAAACTCCCGATCTGGGATCATCCCATGACGCTCCATAAACTCATTCTGAGAAAATCGCACGCTGTGCGCATCAAGGGCTCACACTAACCGACCACTGTGACTGTTTTTTAGACAAACTCTCCCAACTCCCAGTGCCTTATCCAAAATCTGTATTTCTAAGGTATGTGTCCTATGAATACGCAAAACAAAACAGGACAGTGCATAAAATTTGAATGCAATTTGTCCATCACCCAGATGCTAAAGGGACTTTAAGCAAGGAGTATCCCTCTTGAAGTTCTCCCTCCTTCCGTCACTCCCTCCCTCCCCTCTACCCCATGTGTGTGTGTGTGTGTGTGTGTGTGTGTGTGTGTGTGTGTGTATGTGCGCGAGTGCACACACGCACATAATTGTCAACTTGACCCTCATTCTTCAGGCATCTTTCCTCAGGTACCTTTCTTTTCGGGAGATATTGCCTGCCTTGGCCCAGGCTCACCAATTACACTAGACTGGCTGGCCAGTGAGACCCAGAGTCTAAGCATCTCTGTTTCCCCTATGTTGTGATTACAACAAGTGCTACCAAGCCCCGCTTACTTTCTTTAACATGGCTTCTAAGGACCAAACTGGGGTCTTGTCAAATAAGCACTTCACCAATTGAGCACTTTTCCCCATCCTTGAAGTTAGCTAAAAAGAAGAAGAAAGAAGAAGAAAGAAGAAGAAGAAGAAGAAGAAGAAGAAGAAGAAGAAGAAGAAGAAGAAGAAGAAGAAGCCACATCTACTCCTGCCAAATCCAGATTTCCATGAATCAAAGCACAAACTAACTCATCTCTCCCCTACCTCCCTCCCTTCCCTATAGAGCTTGTCTTACCAATACAGAACGCTCCCAGAAAGGCCAGCAAAACCCCACATTTTCGGTGCACAAACTGACCTCCACCTAATACTAATTATTGCAGAGATGGTTTCTGAAGCCTTTACAAAGGAAAAATGGGCCAGGTCCCAGGCCTCTAACTAGAACTGATTACAGATGCCATCTCCCCAACCTTTCTGTAAGGCTAATGTACCATAGTTTTCGGATAACAAGGTACACTTCCCCACCCACCCACCCAAAAAAAGGGGGAGGAGGATTTAAGGTGTGCCTTATGGTTTGATTATTGTTTTTTACTGTTTTTCTGCTCCAAAAATTGGGTGCGTTTTATGGTCAAGTGCATCTTATAGTCCAAAAATACAGTACTTCAGAATTAAAGGCTTGGCTTCAGCTTCTTCCCAGCCTACTAAGGTGCTGATCTACACTGAGCCCCAAATAGGTTTCAGAGCAACTTTCAGATGAGGCTCTGTAGTGGATGTTTTGGTTTCTTTAAAAACTCAGTTATGTTATGTAAACAGGTTGGATTTGTTGTTGTTTTTGTTGTTGTTGTTGTTGTTTTGGTTTTTTTAATCTGAAGTGTGGGATATGGAGCTGCTTTTGGTTTGTTCACAGCTGATAATTGCCTCCTGTGGCTCAGAGAGACGTGTGGTCTTTGCCAGATGCACTTAGTGGAATTCAGAGGACTCTAAGAGGGACGAATACCAGAGCCCATGGAGAGAATGAGAATGTTTCAAAGGAACCTTCGAGGAGACAGATGGAGAAAGAAGAAGGCAGCTGGCTCTGCTGGACTGCTGGATATCCTGACAACTGAAATCGGTATTTTCCCTAAGAACCCGATGACCCTAAACAGCTGGAAGTAGCTAAATGGGTCTAAGTTCCCTGTTCCTTCTAATCTTCTTTCTCTACTACCAAGGGCTGGTGCGTGGGGGCGGGGAGGATTGGGAGGGAGGCAGAGGCATTAAGAAACCCCAAATAAAACAGAGGCTAAAAACTAGCTCTTACAA
This sequence comes from Acomys minous, assembly GCF_964271855.1. Classification (NCBI taxonomy): domain Eukaryota; kingdom Metazoa; phylum Chordata; class Mammalia; order Rodentia; family Muridae; genus Acomys; species Acomys minous. The sequence continues at coordinate 76,656,441 of NC_140498.1, forward strand.
GGCTCCTTTGTGTTTTGTTTTGTTTTGTTTTTAATTCTTCTCTCACATGTTACATTCTGACTTCACTTTCCCCTCCCTCCTGGCCTCCCAGTCCCTTCTCCACCCCACCCCACTGACCACTCCTCCATTTCACCTTCAGAAAAGGGGCAGGCCTCCCAGGGATATCAACCAAACGGTGGCATATCAAGTTGCACTAAGACTAGGTAACTCTTTTTATTTTAAAGCTGGATGAGGCAACCCAGTAGAAGGAAAGGGGCCCCCAAAAGCAGGCAAAAGAGTAAGAGTAAGAGATGACAGCCACATTGCCATTGTTAGGAGCCCTACAGAAAACCAAGCCACACAACCGCAACATATAAGCAGACAGCCTACGTCAGACCCGAGCAGGCTCCTTGATTGTTGGTTCAATCTCAGTGAGCCCCTATGATCCCTGCTTAGGTGGTTCTGCGGTTTTTCTTGTCATGTCCTTTGACCCCTCTGGCTCCTACAATCCTTCCTCTCCCCTCTTCTGCAGGATTCCCGGAGCTATACCTAATATTTGCCTATGGGTCTCTGCACCTGTGTCCATCAGTTCCCGGATGAATCCTCACTGATGGCGATGATGCTAGGCTCCTGTCTAACACTATATGGGCTAGGATCTTTTTTCCTTGAAAGCCACCTTGGTTTTGATGGGGGACGTCCCTCAAGACTGGTGAGCAGGAGGCTTGCCCTCCAGTATAATAGTCAGAAGTGGTGTAAGAAGTAAGGGATGTGGTTGCTGGTATTAAGCAGGGACTTGTCACAACCCAGAATCACCTGAGGAGGGCCTCTAGGCTGGGTTGACCTGTGAGCGTGTCTTCAGTGTTAGGATTCTGCTCCAGTCCGCCTAGCAACCTGTGATGTCATTGCCTACCTGCCACTAGGCGTGACCCTACTCAGGATTATAAAAGGACAAACCCACCTCTCTCTCTCCCTCCCTCTCTCTCTCTCCCTCCCTCCCTCCTCTACTCTGTCCCTCTGTCTCTGTCTTTCTGAGGTGCTCCCGCTTCCTTCTCTCCCCATGCTCATTACACGTCTCCATATCAGATCTGTTGCCTGGTATCTTATTTTTATTTTTTATTTTTTTGAGAGAGGGTTTCTCTGTGTAGCCTTGGCCATCTTGGACTCACTTTGTAGACCAGGCTGGCCTCGAACTCACAGTGATCCACCTGCCTCTGCCTCCCGAGTGCTGGGATTAAAGGCGTGCGCCACCACACCCGGCTTCTGGTATCTTATATTTGAATCATTACAATGGTACCAAGACTCAGATTTTATTGCTATTTAAAATTGGTGGTATTTACATTCTGAGGATTGTCTTGATTGCTAATTGTGGTGGAGAGACTCTCCCCAAGTGTGGACTGAGCCCTGCACTGTGTAAGAGCGAAGAGGGTCAGCGGAGAGTAAGCAGCGGGAAGCAAGCAAGGAAACAGACATTTACTGCCTCTGTTCTTGACTGTGGGCGTGATGTTCTGAGTGTCCCACAATAGCCGACCAGAACCTGGAAGACTGAGCCAAAGAAAGCTCCTCCTGTCTCCTCAGCTGCTTTTGGTTAGGGTGTTTTTATCACAGCCACAGAATGAAATTAGGACCAGGCTCTGATCTAATTAGCAGATTAATCCATAATTGACTGGACTGTTGGGAAGTGAAGGGAGCTAAGAGCGAGATGGCCTAGTTGGAGGAGGTAGGGCAATCAGTGTGTAACCTGTGCCCCAGAAGACCTCTGATGCCTGGCTGCTGTGAGGTGACCAGCTTCCTCTCCCACACAGCCTCACGACTATAGCGTTCTTCCTCACCACAGCTCCAAAGTAACGGATCAGGTCAGCCATGGACTCAAATGTCTGAAACCGTGAACAGAAAAATAGCGCTTCTTCCTTGAAGCTGTTTTTCTCGGGTATTTTTTTTTCCATAAGAAAACTAACAGATACAGAATCCTATGAGTGCTAATAATGTCAGGCAAGGTCGCGTTCCCTCTGTGTGTCAGCAATGTCCCATGGCTGGCCTGCAGCTAACAGGCCTCATCACACAGGGCGCTGTGAAGCCACATCCCTCTTGCCACGAATTTATCCCAATGGGCTGATTAAATCTGACCTGCTTACCCTCTTGTTTATATATTTCATGATACTAGACTGCAGGCTTACTAGGCTCGCAGCTTCGTTTATGTTATAAACCTCTTTGTAAATGTCCCTGAAAATCATAGATGAAAAAAAAAAAAAAAGGAAGTATCAGAAGACAAGAGCAAAGCTGGGAGCACGTCTCTGGACACTTCTCCCTGGGTCAACTCTGCTCTGCAATCAGTCCCTTCAAAAGAGAGCTGTTTAATCAAGAGTTATTCCATCCCATTGTCCTTTTTTTCTCCCCTGCCGAACACTGTGTTCAAGTTCAGAGCCCTAGATGCAACTAATCCTGAAAAACTGGTTCACTGTGAGGCCACGCTGGCTGGCAGGATCTGTGGCTGCTTTCCCAGATGCACATTTACTTGCCAGCCCTTCAAACTTTCAGGAGGGCATTCCTAAATGCTTTTGATGTGCATGTTGGGTGAGGGTTTACAAGTTAGGGTGGGTGTGTGGACGTGTGCATGTGGGTGTGGAAGGGCCCTGGCCACATCACTCCTTGAACACCCTCTACCTTCATTTTGTAAGGTGGTTATTATTATTATTATTATTATTATTATTATTATTATTATTATTATTATTATTATCATCATCATCAGTCATCACAGAATGTGTTGGAAGCCTTGTGACATTTTTGAATGAAGTACGCTTCTGTGCTTCTTCCTACCTGCCTACCCCTGTTCTTCCTAAAGACTTTATGTTCCTCTTTTATGTCCCATTTGTCTTTTTTCCCCCCACTCTCTATTCTTCCTCATCACCCTATCTTCATCTCACCATCGACAGATGAGTGTAGATAGTGAAAACATGATACATATGTGATACATGTGGACACTGGGATAGTATACAGCTGCACAGGAAAAGGAAATCAGGAAGTTTGCAAGGAGTTAGATGGATCTGGAAAGCATCACACTCAGCGAGGCGACCCAAACTCAGAAAGAAAAATGCCACATGTTCTTCCTCACATGCAGACCCTAGCTTGTAACTTGACATGCAGCCATGGGGAAAGGGGTGAGTGTGATAGAGCGCACCCGTCCGGCTAAACTGGCTGCCCAATAAGATCCAGGGTCCCTCCATCTCCAGACTCCCACTACTGGAGTCACCCGGATGGATCCCGACATCACCCCCAACTTTTTACATGGAGTCTTGGCCTCTGGACTCAGGTCCTCAGGGTTGCACAGCAAGCATTTTGCTGACTAAGCCATCTCCCCAGTCCTTGGTCCTCCTCTTGAGCAGGATACGAAGCCCAAATTGGGTCTGGAGCACTCAGTCTCCCAGCTCTGAATTTAGGGGTATGAACCACCCACCACGCAAGGGTTGCGGATGTCCCTAAGCTGAGACGGTGCCTTCTTTCTGGGTCAGAAATACAAAGTCTAGTTACTTTTCCCCCGTGTTGACAAACAGTGTTTCTTGTCTCGAAGACAAAGATCACCCATTAGAGTGGGCGTGTCTAATTTGACCTGGAGTATAATTTATGCCATCCCAGAATATCACAAAGATCTGATTCGACGTCTACAAAATAGCAGTCATTGCACAGTGCTCAATATGGAGGTGCCATCGTTGAATGCCACTATAAAATAAAAGAACCGATATTTAAGGTATACTACAAGGTTTTCAGACTCTTTTCATTTTGAGGCTATATCTCTCACTCTGTAGCCCAGGCTGGCCTCCGAACGGAGCTCCTCCTATCTCAGCCTCAGGATTACAGCCAGGCACCAGCACCTGCCAACGGTTTTTGTGTGGCGTCTTGGTTGCTTTAACTCTCGGAAGTCCTAGGAAACAAACGCACCTCTCAAGCTTCAAGTGATTCAATGCGTCTTTTAAGTGGCCGTGAATTTGAAAGCAGCCCTATTGATGGTACGGGAGCATCTGAAGAGCAGGAGCAGCGAGTCACTGGCTCCCACCTGCAGCTCTAGAAACACAAGGAGAAAGATACAAAGCCACGCTGAACCCGGAAGTAGGAAGCTCTCCTGATAATTATTTTCCACTGAGGTTTGCCTGAGTGGTTCTTGTTCTTACTCTCCGCAAAGAGTGACCCCGGAACAATGGAACCCGTTCAGCCAGTGTTCAAAGCTGGCGAATGCTACCACCCACACGGCTAGGCTTCCAGAATAAATAAGCGCTGGAGAGCCACTGCCCCCTCTCCCTTTGTTTTAATAGTAACAAGGCTTTCCACAGGATGGACTCCCATCGATTCGATTATAATGGCAGTGAAGTTCAAGCCACTCCTATTTTACCTGAGGTACTGAGTGCTCACTTCTTTCTACCACTCAAAGCTAGAGAGCAGACACTTAGCAGTTACAACAGCCACAGCAAAAGGCCCCTCAGAATCCTAGAGAGACTGGGCTAATGGCATCCTTGCTGACCAGCGCATCTGGTGGTGTCACTTGCAGAGATTAACCCCTGAGGTCTAAGTGAATTGTGACTTGCCCCGCAGTGCAGTGTGATGTTAACAATTGGTTCCTCACATTTGTGAGGTGATAGGCTTGATAAAGAGAAAGTGCTACTGGGAAATCATGACGCTGGGTTTTCTGGGGTTCTTTTACATTTTTTTTTAATTGTCTGAAAATTTCATACATGAGCCTAATGTGACCCCACCGCCACCACTTTTTACTTCGAATTTGATCTTCTGGGCGGGAGAGAGGGGTGAACTGGGCCCATTTAGTTCTACCTGTGGGAACCTAGGGGGAGCATTCCACTGGAGGACTCCTGAGGAAAACTGACTCTCGTGGGACAGCAGCGATCAGTAGCAGGTAAGTCCTCAGCTAGGGGTAGATTTCCATGAGTCCCTCTCACCGCCACATTGAGGTTTTGGCTGGCTTGGTCTTGCAAAGGTCCTGTGCATGAAGTCACAGCAGCTGTGAGGGGTGTGTGTGTGTGTGTGTGTGTGTGTGTGTGTGTGTGTGTGTGTTGTGTTCCGTGCTGTCCTAGTGCCTCTGGCTCTAATCGACTGTTCACCTCTCTTCTTCAATGACTTCTTAGATTGAGGAAGAGGGAACTGGGATACCAGTTTCTGTTTTAGAGATGAACATGCCACAGTCTCTCCTCCTCTGTGTGTTGACCAGTTATGGGTGTCTGTGTTAACTACTATCTACAGCAAAGCAGACGTTTCTCTGAGGAGGCCTGAGCAATGCACTAACCTATGGGCATAAAGGTAAGTACTACGGAGGCAGTTTATTACTCTGTCCATTTAGTGGAATAATAGCCCTAACTTCTCCCCTAAGGGCCAATGACCTAGCTGGTCACACACTGTTGGTCTAGCCAATGGTTCCAATTCTACCTTAATAGAGCAGGCTTAAACTCTAGTTAGAGCTAGGGTTTGTCGGCTTGCTTGTTTTCAAGGCTGTTAATGCTTTGGGTGTGAAATATCCTCCCACAGATCCGTGTGCTTAAGTAGTTGGTCACCAATTGATGATGCTGTTTGGGTACCTTTAAGGACCTTTAGGAGTGAGGCCTGCCTGGGGGAAGGAGGTTGACAACGGGTGAGTCTTGAGGGTTATAGTCCAGTGGCCCCATTTGCCCAACTATCTGTTACTGGGCCACGAAGACTGTGGTTCTCAACCTGTGGGTCACGACCCACCCCTTTTGGGGGTTGAATGACCTTTTCATCGGGGTTGAATATCAGAACCCCTGCATGTCACATATTTACATTATGATTCATAGCAGTAACAAAATTACAACTGTGAAGTAGCAACAAAAATAATTTTATGGTTGGGAGACGGGGTGTCACCACATCACGAGGAACCGTGTCAAAGGGTGGCAACATTAAGAAGGCTGAGAGCCGCTGCTCTAAGAGAAGGAATTCCTGTTGTGTGCTCACATGGTCTCACCACCATGGAGTCCGCATGAGAAATTGAAATCCTCACAATTCCTGACCCCGCCTCAGCCCCTCCTTTCCTTGAGCTGTTACTCTCAGGTAGTCCGTTCTAGTGAAAAAAAAAAAAAAAAAGAAATGAAAGTGGGGGGGCAGGGGGGGAGGGGAGGAATATAAGGCACACTGTGATGATTTATATTGAGACAAGGAAAGGAAAAAGGAACCCAGGCCTAGTGGCAGAGGTCTGTGATCTCAGCACAGGGAGTTCAGGGCCAACCTGGGCAACTTAGTGAAACCGTGTCTCAGAGTCAAAAATAAAAACAAAGGGAGCTGGTGGTACAGCTCTGGGACAGAGTAGAGCTAGAATGTGACAGTAAGGGGCTGAGGGCACCGCTTAGCAATAGGGCGCTTGCCTAGCATAAGGAGGACATGAAAGAGACATTATAAAGAGTGCAAGTGTATGCATTTGATCGCAGTTTGGGGTCATGTTGGAAATGGCCTAAACCCAAAGTGCGCTTGGGTCTTCTTCCAACCCACCAATCCTACTCAAATCCTAAGGCAGGGAGAGAGGTGGGGGGGTCCCAGAGACATATGCTCAGTACAAAAGCAAAACAAGGGCACTGGGATGCATCAATGTGGAGACTAACATTCCAGGAGCACAGAGTTTTGGTGCCACAGAAAGGTCAGCTCTATATAGAAAGGTCAACTATTAAAAGACTCTGGCCAAATCAGCATTAATAATCGCTGCTAAGACCTTCTCTGTGTCGCTTAAGGAATGCTAAGGGAGTTGAATGCAATTGTGAACGTTGGCATTCATGGCCGAGTAAGAGGACCACATGTTTGAGCCTAGCCCGCTAGGATGGTTGGTTTTAAATGTCAACTTGCCACAACCTAGGACCGCCTGAGAAGAGTGTCTCAATTGAAGAGCTACCTAGACCAGGCTGGCTTGTAGGCATATTTCTAGGGGATTACCTTGACTTTCAATTGACCCAGAGCACTGTGGGTGACACCATTCTGTGAGCTGGTCCTTGCAGTGTATAAGAGTAAAGAAAGCTGGCTGAGCAAGCTAACAGGCAGCATGAGGGCATTCATTTGTTGATGCTCATGACTATGGATGTGATGTGGCCAGATGTCTCAAGCTCTTGCCTCTGTGACTTCCATATAATAATGGGATATAACTTGGAATTGTACAAATGCACCTTTTTTCCCCCAGTTGCTTTTTGCTGGGATATTTGTTATAGTAACAGAAATGATGCTAGAATACCTGGGCTACAAAGCAAAAAATAAAATAAAATAAAATAAAAAAATAAAAGGCTTCTAAATTTGCCTTTGAGTTGTTTATGTACTAATTTGAACTCCGAGCACAGAGATAGCCCTGGGACAATAGCCTCCTGCTTCTTCAGTTAACACACATCCCATTTTCAAATCTTGCTAAATAAATATGAACACTCCAACCACAGTCCATAGGACATAACAGGAGTTTAAAAAAATGTTTACTTCCTTTCTTACTAAGAATCAACCTTCATCCTCCATTATGCAATAATCCCTAACTTCAAGCAGTCTTCCATCTTTTAAAGAAGGAAATAGGTAACAAGTAGTTCACTATGAATATTCAAGAAATACTGAACCTCAAAAGGTAGCTCAGCAGTAACTTGCCTAGAATCCCCCAGTAAGGGTCAGGGAACATGGTTCAGTCATAGAGCACCTACCCGCCATCTTCCGAGTGAGGGGCTGTGGATGTAACGCAGTGGTAGAGCACTTGGCTAGATTCCCCCATCGAGAAGCTGTGGGTGTGGCTCAGCAGTAGACTGCATTCCTAGAATGCCCCAGTGAGGGGTTGAGGACATAGCTTAGTGGTAGAGTTCTTGCCCAGAATCCCCTAGTAGGGCCTGGAGACGTAGCTGAGTGGTAGAGTGCTTGCCTAGGATGCACAAAGCCCTGAGTGTCATCCTGAACATTAAAGGAAGATAAAGGAAGAGAGAGGAGAGGAGCCGGGCATGTAGCTCAGTGGTAGAGTGCTTTCCTGGTGTGCAAAGGCCTGAGTCCTATGTCTAGTACTGTAGAACAAAAAGGAAGGAAGGAAAAGGGAGAGAGGGAGGAAAGAAGAGGAGAGGTAAATGCGAGGATGGGAAAGGGAGAAAGGGGAAGGGAATGGAGAGAAATAAAAGCTCAGTGTAACATAAGATTGACAGTCCAAAGTCTGGAATCAATTTGAGTAAGGTCATAGACATTAAGAGATGATCCAGCTCTCTTGAGCATTCACCATCATGGAAAACCTCCTGCACTCTGAGAATGACCGCTCAGGAAGAGTGAACCCAGGAAATGGAGAGCTCCATCCACTCCTTAATACCTGCCCATCCCCTGTCACTTCCGCCCAATGGGATCCTTCAGGCTGACTGAAGCCAGATATCTAAGTGGATTAATTGTTATTTATGATGGCATTCTGAACCACGAAGCACGGGTGGCCTCCCATCACTTGTTCACCACCAGAGAAATTGTGCAACAGTAATCAACAAATAAATGGAATTTGCCTCCCTGCCAAGGAGATGCTGCTGTCATCATCCTACCACAGTCATCAATTAAAGGATTAAATAATGAATGAACTGGCAGAGTTCAACTATAATCTTAGACTTCATGAGGGAGAACACAGGCATAGATACATCATGTGCAGGGTATCTCAGGGTGTGTGCATGTGTGTGTGTGTGTGTGTGTGTGTGTGTGTGTGTGTGTGTCTGTGTGTCTGTGTGTCTGTGTGTCTGTATATCTCTCTGTCTCTCTGTCTCTCTCTTTCTCATTGTATGTGTGTGTTGATCTTAATCTGTCTCTGTCTCTATTTCTGTTTCTTTCTCTGTGCCTCTGTCACACACAGACACACACACACACACACACACACACACACACACACACACAAGGCTTCTGCTTCATGACTTCTCTCTTGACATTTGCAGTTTTTTAGTTAGGTGACATATTCTTTAGTCTCCTTGTGTAGCTGTGACAAAAATATCTGACTAAAGCATCTTGAGGAAGGAAAGGTTGACTCTGGCTTACAGTTCGGTGTACAACAGGTCAGGGTAGGGAAGGTATGGCTGTAGGGATGTGAGGCCATTGGTTATCAGGAAGCAGCCACTGGTTATAGTGTATCCACTGTCAGGAAGTAGAGAGACTTTAATTCAGGTACTCAGTTTACTAATTTCTTTTAGTTCAGTCCAGGACCCCAGCATGCAGAATGGTGCTGCGCACATCAAGGCTGAATCTTCCCACCCCAAGTTAGAAACTCCCTCAAAGACACATGCAGAGGTGTGTCTCCCAGGTGACTCCAAACCCAGTCAAGTTGACAATAAGCTTAAGCATCACAGGTGATGAACTTATTAAAACCATGAAGGGAAATGGGTCCACACAAGAGGAAAATGTCTTTATTCTTTTAGAGAAGGAGTGTCCTGATAATCTTTGTAACAATCCCTACTTAGAAATAGGCCATGAAAAGACAGGTATTCTAAGCACCAGACTCGCTGGTCATGGTAATTCACACCTGAAATCATTTCTAATACAGAGGCAGAAGAATGGCAAACCTAAGGCCAGCCTGGGCTACAAAGTAAATAACAGGCCAACCTGGACTACATACCAGGCCTCTGTCTAAAAAAAAAAAAAAAAAAAAAAAAAAAACAAGACTAGAAGACAATCAGCCTCACATTTTTCCTCCTACCCCTAACACCCACAGGTCAGGGCAAGGGTGCTTCCTCCAAAGGAAGGAAAGTCTGAGTGAGCATAAAGTCAGCCATGATGTGGGCAGAAGGGACACGGGTCTAGAATGAAATACTGAGTGGTTGTTAGAGAAACTGAGTCATCGTAGTAGCAATGCAGACTTGCAAACCCTTCTCAATGGCGCTTACTATAGATTAGCTCACTGGAGCCTCACCGTCACCCTATGTTGGAAATACAATGATTCATCTGACCTTTAAGATGGCAAACCTGCCAAGCCTGTAGGCACAGGCCTATCATCCCAGTGTTTGGAAGACAAAGGCAGAAGGATCACAAATTCCAGGCTAGCCTGAACTGCATAGCAAGGCCACTCTCAGATAATCCACTTCCACAAGTACACATGAAGACAGCAAGAAATCTGGCTTTCAGGAGGTTAAATAACTTACAGCAACAAAAATCACTGAGCTAATAAGTGGAAGAAAGTTAAGATCCCAATCGGGCACACAGATTACAGAACACAATTCACAAAATAACTATCTGCCCAGCCCCCTTTAAACAAAATTAATAGTATGTGTGTGTGTGTGTGTGTGTGTATGTGTGTGTGTGTGTGTGTGTTCATGTGCTGTATGTACTTGTGTGCGCATGTGCTTATGGAAGCCAGAGGTCAACATAAGGTGTCTTCCTCACTTGCCTAGACATAATTTATTGAGACAAGTTTCTCATTGGACCTGGAGCCCCCTGCTGCAGACAGGTTGGATGGCCCACATGCCCCAGGAATGTGCCCATCTTAGGCTACCCGGTATTGGAGTTACATGCATGTGCCTCTATGCCAAACTTTTTCCATGGGTGCTCGGGGTTTAAACTTGACTCCTTAGACTCACACAGCGAGCACATTACCCACAGAGACTTCAGCCCAGCCCCATTTTTTAAAAAAAAGTATATTCTTTAAGAGTCATTTTAGAGACAATAAAAACCCATTATCATATAGCCCGTGAGTTCTTGCTCAATGTCATCATGAGAAACATGCTAAGAAGCATGATCCGCTCCCATCCTAAGCCTTCCCGACAGCTGTCCCAAGACATGCACTCATTGTGTGAGTAGAGGTGGCTCAGGGTAACTCTGGACAGGGCCAGACAGAGCTGGTTCCAGAACGTATTAGGAATGAACAGTCTCCCAAGGCCATTCCTGGTGCCCTGACACAGCTTGCAGAGTTTGGTCTCGGCCTTCCAAAGATGTCCGGAAGTTGTCCTATACCTCACATTTCCCGTCTGCAGCTCTACGGGAGCTACCCAAACAGAGACCCAGCTTCCTTTGGCTATTTGATGAAGGACAGAGCCTCCCAGGTCTCCAAACAGACCTCCTTCTCTCCAGAACACAAACACCAACATAGTTTGGGTGCACCTCTCATCACAATTCCTTCACACAGAGAGCCGAGTCCAACATGTTCTTATCAAAATTCTGTATATCTCTGAAGGCATTAATTCAGAGTCCAGCCTCTAGGTCCTTTGGTGACAGGTGAGGTTAAAAGGAACCCAGGACAATGGAAACTAGTCCCCCTCCCCTGGCAGGCTGCACAGTACACTTGATATGCGTACGTGAAAATGTGATAATAAAACTGACCCACTTTGTGCAACGACTAAATGCTAAAATAAACACATTAAAAAAAAAAAGAAAAGAAGTAGACACAGCTTGGTAGGTGCTCTTCTAGTAAGAAGCACCCTCCCCGCCCCCCCCTACACAAATAACAATTATTTTATTTGCCTAGTAATTCAGTGAGTCAGAAGTCTGGGTGAGGCTTAGATAGACAATTCTGAATCGGAGCTTCTCACAGAGTGGCATTCAGATGTCCCCACAAGTACTGTGGTCATGTGAGAGCTCAAGTGGTCTGGCTGCCAGCCACGGCTCACACAGACGGCTGGCACTTAATGTCCCTGACAGCTGGCTGCACAACAGTGTCTGAGCCCACGGCCTCTGCAGGGTGGTCAGGACTCTTATGCAAAGGTGGTGTCTTCCAGAATAAGTGTCCCCAGGCACCAGCCGGTGGCTTTGATGACTTTAGCTCCACTATCACGTCTGCCATGTTCTGTTAATTGGAACAGCCACTACACCTACCCTGGTCCAGGAGGAGGGAGGAGTCACAGGCTCCCCACCTTTCAATGGCAGAGAACCAGGAGGGTTAGAGACACATTTATATTTTATACAGGTAACATTATACACACTGAACAGGTTGTATTTACGTATTAGTGAATATATGTGCTCACACATAGTACATCTACATACATATATATGTAACAGTGATTAAAGAAAAGGGGGGGCATAGATTTGAAAAAGAGCAAGAGTGGGTACATGGGAGGGTCTTGGGAGAGGAAGGAGAGGGGAAAATGACGTCATTATATTATAATCTCAAATTTTTTAAATAAATAGTCACATTGTTAGAAAAAATCAGTAGGATAGGGACTATATCTATAGCTCGATGATAAGAGTCTTACCCAGAATCCACCAGTAAAAGGCTTGGAGCATGGCTGAGCAGGAGAGCGCCTGCCTAGAATCCCCCAGTGAGGGCTTAGTGGCAGAGTCCTGTTTCTGTAAGCACCAATTGACCTGGCTACTGCCGCCCCTCACCTGGGTTACTTTTAACTCAGTAACCAACCTCCTATGCTCCACTCCTAGACCGCACCACCACCACCACCACCGCCAAAGACTGCAGAGCCAAAGGAGAGAAAGAGAATATTACCTGGGAAAGGCTGGAACAGAAGGAAGTGTTCTAATCTCTCTTCCTACGAAGCCCTATTGATCTCTTACCCCAAACCAAGGTGCGTTAGCTATTAAGTTAGAGCCTCTAGAATGTTCAAGAAGCCTACACTTCAAGATACTGAAGGGCCTTGACTGTCCACTTGATAGGACTGGGAAACACCTAGAACTGAGAAGCACACCTCTGGATATTTCTGTGATCAAGACAAACCACAAGCTTTGGCTTAATCAGTTAATTACTCCCTTGATGAAATTGCAACATGTTGGCATTATTGAGGATGGTGAAAAGAAGGGGGTAGGCCTATTTGAAGGAATTAGGCTCTGGAGGGGGAGGGGTCATGTTCATGGGCAGTCTATCTTGCTTTGGGTACTTCCTGTATTCTGTTTCTCTGCATTCTGGTTGTCATGATATAAGTTGGTCCACAGTCTCAGACCCTCCCCACCATAGTGAATGATACCCCTGAAACCCTGAGCCAAAATAAATGTCTCTTCTCTGCAGCTCTTTGGAGTAGAGTATATCGGTCACACTTCAATAAAAGTAACTAACAAGCTAAGACCCTGCTATTTTGCTAACTAACACGCTAAGACCCTTCCAGTAGTTCACTGCTCTTTTGCAGGTACTTAGAGATGTTTCCTGCCCATCCACGCAAAATGATAAGCAGAGCCTTCGTGGGTATCAAACATGAACACCTACATAATGTGGCTGCTTGTTAGAAAGAATTCTCATTTCTAAGTGGCACTTCAGGTTGTCATAAGAGGTCATAGACTTAATTGTATCCCGTTAACAGCCTCTGAATGCTTTAGCTGCTGTTGCCAAATTGTTCCCCTTGAAGATGAAGGGTTCACACCACCCAGTGCTCTAAATCCCTGCCTCCCCTGAAGCCACAGGTACTGGATGAGTTGCTCTGTCCTCATCTAAGCACTGGCTGGGAGGTTTGGGTTCGAATCCTGTGCATTTTCAGTCACGGCATCCAGGAGGCAGACCCAGGCAGATCCCTTGTGCTCTCGATGGCCAGCCAGCCCAGCCTAATCTCTGTGTTCCAAAACAGTAAAAAACTCTGTGTCCAAAGCCAAGGTGGAGCCTGCAGAATGGCTCTGTGGTAAGAGTAAAAGTTTGGACCTGAACTCCATCCCTGGAACCTATGTATAGGATTGGAAAGGGAGAATCCATTCCACAAAGCTGTGCACCAAGTTCTACACCCATGCCATGGCACGCACTTCTACACATACACATCGCCCATACATACATACACACATGTATACATTCACACAAATACATACACACATACACACACAGGCACAAACACACACTTGTACACACACACGTGCATATACACCCAAACACACACACTTCCACATAGGCACATACATACATACAAACACACACATATGCATACACACATACAGACATACATAAACATATACACATAAACAACAACAACAATAGTAATAAACAAACATTTAAAAAACAAGATCAATAGCACCAAAAAAAATGACAAATTTTCCTCTGGCTTATATACACACACACACACACACACACAGAGTGAGATACATATGTGTCTAACATACACACATGCACATACATGAACATACACACACACACACACTCACCCAAAAATAGTTCTTCAAGAAGTAATGTGGTGGTGTTCATCTGTAGCTCAGCACTTGGGAGGCTGACAAAGGAGAATCATGAGTGTGAGGACAGCCCTGGCTACATAGTGTGACCTTGTCTTAAAAATAATGATAAACTCATTCAATCCTATTTTAGGCACTTTGTTCTCAGAAGGAAGCACCACACGGGCAAAGCCCTGGTAAATTAAGAAAGGTTAGCCAACGTGCAAGGAGTTTGACAAAAGGGAAGCTCAGTACAAATTGCCCTCCCAGATCTTAACATGCACACAGTGAAATGTACATTGAATAAGAAAAGTAGGTCACAGGAATGATATAGAAATGACCTAAAAAACACGAGCCCCACTGAGAAGCCGGAGGCCTTTTTCTCTTTTAATTAAGTGGCACGGCTCAGACATTCTGTCCAATCAAACACAGCTGCACGTTCTGTCCCCTGTACCTAAAGCACATGACAGTATTTAGGCATGCTCTTCATCCAACCCTGTATATGGAATCAATCTAGAATTATTTTTTAAAGAGGATTTGAGTGTAGCGCAGCATGCGAAATGCCTGTGCTGGGAATTTAATAGCATGTGAGAGCACACGATGTATAAACAAGTCTAGGAGAAAAACACTTCCCACCGTGTCCTGGGAGAACAGTGAGATGACACAAGCTACAAGACTTCCCCCGCCCCCCTTTCTCTCTCCTGTGTGAAAGATGAGAGACACTAACATTTTTGCATTAGCTACTAAAACTTTCTTTCTTGGGAAGTTTGTGTGTATGTATGTGCATACGCATGCATATTCACATGTGTGCAGGTACGCATGCACATGGAAGCCAGAGAGCAAGCTCAGCAGCTATCGTCTCTCAGTCGCCATCCACCTTGTTTTTTGAGATAACATCTCTCATTGGCCAGTAACCCATTACTCGTTGGGTTTTTCCAGGCTGGCTGGCCAGAGAGCCCCAGGAATCTCCCTGTATCTTCCTTTCCCTCCTAACAACGGAATTACAAGCATGTACCACCACGTCTGGCATGCATGTGTATATGCGTATGTACGTGCCTGTGTATACATGTGTAGAAACACATATGTGCTCATGCATGTACAGGCAGAGTCTATCAGTGAACATAGAACTCATCAATTTAGCTAAATAGGCTTGGTTCCTGAACTTGGGAGATCTGTAAGTCTCTGCCTTCCTTTCCTGCCCTTCCCCCCACCTCTCTCAAACAGTGGGGTTACTAATGTATGCCTACACCACGCCTGGCTTTTATGTGAGTGCTAGTAATCAGAACACAGGTCCTTATGCTGTGCATCCCCTCAGCTCATACACGTTTTGTTTGTTTGGTTTTTTTCTTTGTTTGTTTGTTTTTAACTTGGGTTTTGGGGATCAAACTCAGATTATCATGCTTGCAAGGCAAGAACTTTACTGAATGAGCCATCTCCTCAGCCTTGGGGGTGGTGTGTGTGTGTGTGTGTGTGTGTGTGTGTGTGTGTGTGTGTGTGCACGGGCGCGCATGGGTGCATGCGTGCCTATGTTGGGTTTTGCTTGTTTGTTGTTTGTTTTTAGTTTGGGGTTCTGGTTTGTTTTGTTTAAGACAACATCTTACTAAATAGCCCAGAGTGATAAGGAACTAGCCAGAATCCCTCTACCTCTACCTTCTAATTTCTGGGATGACCAGTGTGAACCACAATGCCAGATTTTAGATTTTCCCTTTCTTCCTCTCTGTATCTCTTCTGGACACAGAAAGAAAAACACATTTCAGATATCATGATCTCATGCTAGAGACAACTCGCATATCTTACAAATGGTACCCTCTTTAGTGAAATGGAAGCCCAGTGGGTTTTTTGTTTTGTTTTTTTGTTTTTGTTCTCTCTGTGTAGCCTTGGCTGTCCTAGAACTCACTCTGTAAACCAGGCTGGCCTCAAACTCACAGAGATCCCCCTGCCTCTTCCTACTGAATGCAGGGATTAAAGATGTGCACCACCACCACCCAGCTCCAGTGGGTTTTGAGAATGTCTCCCAATTTACTTTGCTTGGTGGTGACAGAATCAAACTGAAAGTCACTTGAGTGACAGACATTCAAAAAAAAAAAAAAAAAAAAAAAGCAAGAGCAAGTGTTCACAGAAGACAGCATAAATCCAAGATGGGAGAAAACGAGAGTCAAAATTTCGGGCAGTCCTAGTGCTATACCTTCAACCCAGTACTCAGGATGCAGAGGCAGGAGGAACTCTGCAAGTTTGAGGGCAACTTTGGCTTTATAGCCTGTTCCAGCCCAACCAAGGCTACCCAGAGAGACCCTGCCTCACAAAGATTGGAGAGGAAGATATCTCACCAGGAAAAGAAGCTCCTGAGCCAGCTAGACATGACAGATCAAAGACACATCTTTAATCCCAGCACTCCAGAGGCAGGGGCAGGAGGGTCTTTGTGAGTCCAAGGCCATCTTGGTCTACAAAGTGAGTTCAAGGACAGCCAGTTCTGTTACACAGAGAAACTCTGTCTCAAAACAACCAGAGAGAGAGACAGAAAGACACAGAGAGACAGAACAACAGAGAGATAGACAGACAGACAGACAGACAGACACAGACACAGACACAGACACAGAGAGACAGAGACTCTGCCTCCACACACCAGAAAAAAGAAGCAACTCTGACTTCTATACATGTGCCATGGTATGCATGTACCCACATACACATATATTATACACACACACACATGGAATAATAATGAATGAATTTTTTTTTAATGTTAAGGCTTCGAATGGCTTGTCCTCAGTTTAGCTTGGGGTGGGGGTCGACTTTTGTTTCTGTTGCTGTGAGAAACTATTGGCCAAAATCAACTTGGGGAAGGAGTGTACTTATTTGTTTTGGTTTGGTTTTGGTTGTTTGTTTTTGCTTAACTGCCTAATTGGTTACAGCCCATCATTGAGTGGAGCCAGGCAGGAGCTTAGAGGCAGGAACGGAAAACAGGAACCTAGAGGCAGGAACTGAAGCAGAGACCACTGAGGAACACAGTTCACTGGTTTGCTTAGATAGCTCTTATATAAACCAGGGCCATCTGCCCAGAGATGGTACTGCCCATGGTGGGCTTTCCCATAGACATGACCACAGACCAGTCTCATGGCAGCAATTTCTTAACTGAGATTCCCTCCTCCCAGGTATATCTAGGTTTGTGTCAAGTTGGCAAAAACTAACCAGCCCAGGTTTTTTTTTTTAATCACAGTTTCTCATAATTAAAAACAAAATATTTTAAGTAGGCATGACAATTGGTATGCTCTCAACAACAAAGAATCTCTAATTTTATTATACTCAGCATATGAAATTTCAGATTTAAATATTATGAAGCAATATTCGGTAGCATATATTTA
Source organism: Acomys minous (assembly GCF_964271855.1). Classification (NCBI taxonomy): domain Eukaryota; kingdom Metazoa; phylum Chordata; class Mammalia; order Rodentia; family Muridae; genus Acomys; species Acomys minous. The sequence goes on from NC_140498.1 coordinate 76,673,801, forward strand.
CCTGAAAGACCACATTTGAAGAACAGTGAGTATTGAAATAATAAATTCTAAAAGGTGTCAATATCATTTGAGCACTACCTATGTTTTGAGGACAAAGGTCACCTTCTTACTTCCTTTGAAGGTAAAACTCGGATGTCCCCTGGAGGGGGAGACCTGGTGGCATTCAGAGGAAGGACAGCAGGTTACCAAGAAGAGACTTGATACCCTATGAGCATATACAGGGGGAGGTAATCCCCCTCAGGAACAGTCATAGGGGAGGGGAATAAGGGGAAAATGGAAGGGAGGGAAGAATGGGAGGATACAAGGGATGGGATAACCATTGAGATGTAACAAGAATAAATTAATAATAATAAAAAAAACAGAACTCAAATACACACTTAGGATCTGAGGCTAGCCACACTGGGAGCAACTCACTAAACAAAGGCTTCCAGAAAAAAATCTTGTCTTTTTATCCTTCACCATTTAAAAAAAAAAAAAATCAAGATAGACTTAGGTTGTGCAGGCTAGACTTGAACTCACGCTCCGTCTACTTCAGCCTCCTAAATAATGGGATTAAAGCATGGACCAACACACTCAGTTGAATATTTTGTTTTACAGTCAAGGGATCCAGAAGTGAGAAGTATTAAATATTTCTCACTGAGCGTGAAAATCACCATGAGAGTCCACTATTCAGTCACTGATCTCCCCATTGCTCTTGGGAGTTGTCCCCTCCCCTGCCTTTGGGAATTCTTTGCACTGAGGAAGTTAAAGCAAACTGCTCATTTCAATCCCGAGCTCAGAGTTCAAAGCCCGGGCTTTTCTTCCAGAAAGGCCTCCCTTTCAATTTTCGCTGCATAGCACACCATCCCCTCCCTTTCACTACTAGTAATTTCTGGGAAAAGTCTGTGCTTTTTTTTTTAGGGGGGAGGGGGGAGGGAAGGACACATTCAATGCCTCAAAAGGAGAGAAATGGGAAATTTAAAAAAAAATCTCACTTGATGAAAATGCCATAAAGCTCAAAAGGGAAAAATATTAATAAACTGAAAAATCCAAAGAATAGGGAGACAACTTAGTAAAGCGTTTGCTTTGACAGTACAGGGATGTAAGGGTGATAGCCAGAAGCCATGTAAGGAGGCCAGGAGTGATGGTGCACACTAGTCATCCCAACAGCAGTGACTAAAAGACAGGATCTTTGGAACTCAGTGGCCAGCCAGGCTAGAAACATCAGCAAGCTCCAGACCAATGAGATACCCTGTCTCAAAAAAAACAAAACAACAAAAAACTAAAAGAGACAGCACACAAGTAACGATGCCCAAAATTGTTCTCTAGCCTCTACTCTCACTAGCGTGTACACACACACACACACACACACACACACACACACAAATCCTGAAATTACAGCTGAAAGTTGGCAATGGAGAAAACTGTCAATATGTAGTGTGGTAAGCATGTCCTGACAGTAGTTTGTGGCTGCAGGGGCTGGCCTCGGGCGAGAGAGAACTCTGTTGTGCTCCTAGGACAGCAGCTCTCAACGTGTAGGTCATGACCCCTCCAGAGGGGTCATATCTGATATGCTGCATATCAGATATTTACACTGTGATTCATAAAAGCATCAGAATGACAGTTGTGAAGTGGCAGTGAAAATGATTTTATGGTTGTGGGGGTCACCACAACATGAGGAGCTGCAGTAAAGGGTCTCAGCATTAGGAACATTGAGAACCACGGCTCTAGGATGCTCTTTGCTCTTTACATCCTTGTTAGACCCTCATTTTGGCCCGTTAATGTTTTGTTCTTAAACGCCCTCACAGGCTCATGTTTTCAGTGCTTGCTTCCCCAGCTGGCAGTGCTGTTTGAGGAGGCTGTAGAACCTTCCTTTAAGAGGTAGAGTCTGCCTGGTTGAAGTGGATCACTAGGTGTTGACCTTGAACATGATGGCTTTGCGGCTGGGTCCAAGGGATGTGAAGAGCTCCAGAAGATGCTCCCACTACCACAGACCACCACCCTGCCTCCCTGCAGCCATAATGGACTAAAACATCTTAAACCATAGGACAAAATAAATCTTTTCTTGAATATGTTGTTTTCATCAGTTACTTTGTTATAGCTACTGCATGTAGCAGCTTCCTCTGAAGTAAAACTCCAGGAAGGAGGACTAAACTTAACGAGCCTTGGGAAGTAATTCACAAGTCTCAGAAAGTTCCCGAAACTAACAGGATTCACAAGATAACCTCCCCAAGGTTATGAAAACAATAATAACTACTGGGTAAAAGAGACTTTTTGATCAACTAACATGGCTGGAGAAACTCCTCCACCAGCAAAACTACTTGCAAGTCCTGAAGGGAACGCTAGAGATGTAGCTTTTGTCAGTAGGCACCCATACCACCATAGGGTTTTTTTTCCAGTAAAAATTCATCCTTGCATCATGCCTTGTGTCATCCCTCCCCATGTGAGTCACCCCTTACCCATACTCCTTTAAAGTAACCACAATAAACTATTTCGCTTACTAAGTCGGGCTTTGATAGAATCGCTATATTTGTTTGGTTGGTTATTCCTTATATGGGGTAAGTAGAACATTTGTTCTTGTCTCCCAGGAAAGTCATGTAGAAGCTACATAAAAATAACTAATATGCTCTATTCAAGACTAGGGGTAGAGATTCTCCACCCCTTAAACTAATGTGTATCTTGGGTGGTTGGCCTACAATCATCTTAAATGGGATGTCTCTGCTTCTCCCTCGTATATCCCTTTGTTCCTGGCCTACTTCAAGTCTCCCAACCATTCTTCAGTGTTTTGGCGTTTACTGCTAATAAACACACTAATACTTATCATCTGAAAGTTAATGGTACCCTTTGAGAGTTTTATGCACATTATTTTTTGCTTGATTTTATGACACTCTCTCCAAGTGAAAGATAAATAAATAAAAGCACTTTATCAACTTTATATTGTACTCAAATTCAGTCATTTCTGAATAGGAAACAGACCAGGGACACTTAACTGAGATTAACTCAAGTTGAAACAAAACTTTGCACTTTGGGGCTCTGGAAACAGGTCTTTAAGGGCTGTGTCTAACATATAGGATTCCAACTAAAACACTAGACCAGTCACCCTCCTTGTGGAGGCCTTCTAGATTTTACTGTTCGCCCAAAGTCCTCAGGCAAGCAAGGGAAAGGTAAGGGGTGGTGCTGATCTCAATTGTAGCCTAATAATTATCTCAATTTTCAACGTCCTTTTGAGAGTGAAGATCTGACCTAAAAGGCTTATTAAAAAAAAAAAAAAAAAAAAAAAGTAAAAGAGAAAGCAGGCTGAGAAGGTTTCCCAGACGTGACATAGACTTTACAAAAGAAACTTCTGGCAAGTTTAATGGAAGCAAATCAGAAACAGATGGAATATGTTTCCTTCAAAATACCCACGGGCTTGAAAGCCCAGAAACACACAAAAAAGTAAAAGGAAACTGTTTTTGCAAAGCCGAGCTTATGGCAGAAACCATGTGGTCTAGTTTCATCTCTCTCGCTGCGATGAAAATATGATCATATATATATATATATATATATATATATATATATATATATATATATATATATATAACTATAAGCAAGTTGTGGAAGGAAGGATTTATTTGTTATTTTACTTCTGGGTCATAGACTACCATAGATGGAATTAGGGGCAGGCACCTGAAGTAGAAACCATGAAGGGACACTGCTTGCTCACTTGCAGGTTCGTGCTTAGCGGGCTTAGAGAATGTCGCCACCCACAGTGGGCTGGGCCCTCCTGCATCTATTAACAATCAAGACAATCCCTGAAAGAATGGCCACATGCCAATCCGACGCAGGCGATTACTCAGCTAAGACTGCCTTCTGAGGCGATTCTCTCGACTGTGTCAAGTTGACAATTAAAGCCAAGTGGGCTGTCACAGAAAGCCTGGCCATGTGTGCTTAAAGGAGAGGAAGGAAAGGGGGTGAGGAGGCCCCCGCCCATGTTAATGCTAACAGTCTCCCTTCCTGAGCCCCTTTGGGGAGGATAACAAGGAAATGGATGATTCTGTGCTAGCTCAAGAGGTAGGTCACAGAGTCCTTGTTAGGTGGAATTTGAAGATCCCCAAGTTCCTCCTTCTGTCCTGTCTGGGAATTCTGGCTACAGATCTACAAAGATGAACAATTGGCAACATGATCAGCCACCTTTTACTCTTGCTACCATGACTTCCCCCCAGTTGTGACAGACTCGACTATACCTTCAAAGTCAAGTTGCTTTTGTCTGGTATTTCATCATAGCAAAATGATAAGTAACCGATATATCAGAATAGCCCCATGGTCCCCCTTACTCAGCATCCCAGCCATTGAGATTATAGATGTATGCCACTGATCCCAGTTTTGTTTTGTTTTTCTAAGTTGGGGCTGGAGAGATAAATCAGAAATAAAGACTATTTACTGCATAAACATGAGGCCTGGAATTTGGAACTCAACACCCACATAAGAAACCAGGCATTCCATGCATGCCTGTAATCCCAGCATTTAGCACATAGAAACAAGAGGATTAGGAGTTCAAAGCCATCCTCAGCTCCAGAATCAGTTTCAAGCCAGCCTGGTTAATCTGTATTCAAAGAAAGGGGGTAAACTGGGCATGGTGGCATATGCCTGTAATCCCAGCACTCCGGTGGCAGAGACAGGTGGATCGCTGTGAGTTTGAGGCCAGCCTGGTCTACAAAGCAAGTCCTGGAAAGCCAAGGCTGCACAGAGAAGCCCTGTCTCAAACAAACAAACAAACAAACAAAAAGGGGGTGGGGGAGTTGGGGCTAGGAAGATGGCTCAGTTGCTAAATGTCTTGACATGCAAGCAGAAAGACCTAAGTTTGGATCCTCAGACTCCATATTAAAATGCTAGATGTGGTGGCACATGCTTATAATCCCAGAGTTTGGCAAATAAGTGGTGGAGGTTGGGGAGTACAGAGACAGGAGTGTCCCTAGGGTTTACTGGCCAGCTATCATAGTGAAATTGACACTATGAAATTCCAGGTAAAAATGAGAGACTCTGACTCAAAACAAACAAGGTAGAGAATGACTAAAGGAGGCACCTGAGGTTAACCTCAGGCCTTCACATGCATATGGACACACACACACACACACACACACACACACACACACACACACACACAAGCTTCTTCTGTTGAGGCCAGGAGTTGACCTACCTAGGGTGGAGAGAGAATAAAGGAAAAAAACAGGCACACAGAAAAGCTGGGATCAAGTGGACCTTGTGCACTCTGATGTAGTGGTACCTGTTAAGAGGCCCCCACTAGCCAGTTTCTAGGTTGCCTAGCAACTGCTGACATCATCACCTGCCGCCACCAGGTGTGGACCAGGTGTGCTCCAGGTGTCTGCAAGGATAAAAAGAACCTGCCAGACTTTCTCTCTCTCTCTCTCTCTCTCTCTCTCTCTCTCTCTCTCTCTCTCTCTCTCTCTCCTCCCCCCTCTCTCTTTCTTGCTCTCCTACTGTTTCTCTGCCTCTCTCTTTCCACCTTCATGGCCCACTCAGGCCCTAACTCCTCTCCACTTTCCTTCCCTCAAATAAATCTCCTTGTACCATATATGCTGCATGGCAGCCTATCTTCACCATGCATTATAATCGTAACAACTAGTAAAGAACCCAGAACCCCATCCAACTTATTATTTACAACACTGGGAGGTGGAGTAGTGGGGCACATGGTGGTGGAGGAGTTGGTTAGTCTTGGTGAGGCAGCAATCTCAGGTTGCAGTCATCTTGGAGGAGGAAGCTGCGGTTGCTAGGTTTTGCACACACTGTGGACACACACACACACACACACACATACACACACACACACACACACACACACACACACACACACACACACACACACACACTCAACCCAAAAGAAGGCTTTCCATCCCTTTGAGCCTCACCCTAGGGGAAGACTCTGCCACTCCCATAGATCTGGGGCATCAGGGTCCTTGACATGGCCACGTCCGTGTCGAATAGTACACATTCACTCAAGGCTTCTTCCACTCCCACACACAAGCACACCCAGGAATCTAAGTAAATAAATGCTTTTGAGACTATAGCGTGAAGGTTTTTTTTTTCTCCAGTAACCACTTTATTTTTGCCTAGGAGCAAGTGAAAATACGTTTCAAGAAGCAATGAGACTAGAGAGATGGTTCTGTGGTTTAAAATGACTGCTGCTGTTGCAGAGGACGCAACTTTGTTTCCCAGTGCCCATGTCTGGTGACTTACAACCACTTGTAACTCCAGCTCCCAGGCATCTGCCTCCAGTCCTGCCTGTGCGGGTACTTGTACATATATGACATACACACACACACACACACACACACACACACAAATAAATAAATCTCTAAAAAGTGAGATGTACATTTGTGTTCTCAATAAACAGCATTCAATAGCCCTCCATTGAGGCAAAAGCAGTTCCAATTCATCCTCCACCTAGTAGCCACTGTCCCAGACTCTGACTACCCCAGCCTGGTATCAAACTCCTGCACTCTGCCCACTCATTAGGTTAAAAAAAAAATGAAATCTCATTTGCATTTCTATTTCCATTGTCAGTGCAAAATATGCTCAAATGGGATTAAAGACCTATTTTGCTAAAAGCCTGTTTACTGCTACCAGACACAATCTCTTTAAGAGTCAAGGATGGCAGACTCCCCAGAAAGAAAAAAAAAAAAACCCCTCCAAGCCAGCAGGCATCATCAATCTGTTATCAGGCACTACTGGGAAGCAATTCACCGTGCTTTCCACCTATAAGCCAAGTATTTAAGAGCAGCTTTCTGGACCGTAACAGAGAATTCTCAAAGAAGGAAAGAAGTATGTGCCGGCTTGCTCTAAGCCAGGCTCCAATTCTGTATAGCCGTGCTCTCACAATTCCCCGATGTTTTCATCCAGGAGGCTCTGGGAAATTAAGTGCCTGTCCAAAATTGCACAGATTAAAAGTGGCAGAGAGGGCAGGGGGCGTGGCTAAGTTGGTAGAGCCCTAGCCTAGCACGCATGGAGCCCTGGGTTTCTATCCTCGACGGCGCCGTATAAGCCAGGTGTGGTGGTATATGCCTCCCACCCCAGGACCAGATAGGTGGCAGGAGGTGGCAGGGGACAAAGGTGAATATTAGAGTTCAAAGTCATCCTCAAGTGCGGATGAGTATGAGGTCAAACCTGGGCAACACGTAGGCCTTGTGTCCAGAAAGAAGGCGTGAGATGTGACACACGTAAAGCAAGGCCTGAATCGCATCTCCGCATTCAGAGAGTAGAGGCAAGAGTATACTGTTTTCAGGCCAGTCTGGGCTATATGGTGAGACTTTTGTCTCAAACAAAACAAAACAAAAAACAAAAGCAAAAAAAAAATGTAAAAACAAATGGCAAAGGAGATAATATTGCACATAGGTTTCTAGCTCTTCACCCATATTTTGTGCATCACAGAATGCTGCCACTAGCTATGCTGTCACGTTCGATGCCCACTGGCCTGAATCCTGATAGGACAGGAGATGACTTAGGGCTCATGGGACAATGCATGTAGGCTGGCTTCGAATGCACTGTGGAGCTGAAGATGACCTTGAACTTTTGATCCTCTTGCCTCTGTCTCCTGAGTTCTGGGGATGCAGGGGATGCAGACCTCTACCACCACACCCATTTAAACCCCATCTAAACACTCAAACACATAGACTCTGCAGTCCCATATGCAAATGATACAGTATTACATGTGACCTACGTACATCCATTCATGTACTGGGCCTCATTGCTAGAATGTTTATCAAAATCTACAATGTGAATGTATTGCATGTAATTATTACGTCCCGCTATATAGGGAATGACAAGCAAAGTCTAGGCACATTCAGTACAAATGTGATTTCCTTTTCCCTAAATACTTTTATCCCCAGCGGAATCAATCCACAGACATAGAAATCACAGATACAGAGAAAAGGCAGTGTGCAATAGTACTGAATATCTGTGGAGCATCATATACTCCTTGGTAAACGTTCTTCTGAACTAACTAGGCTTGATGACATAAGGCCTTCCTGCATATAGCGAGGTCACTTAGCAAGACCCTGCAACAAAGTAAAAGATAAAAAGAAGGCTTGGAGCATTGCTCAACAATAGAGTTCTTATGTAGAATTTGTGGCTAGAGGTGTGGTTCAGAGGTAAAAGGCCTACTTAGAATCCACAGTAAGGAGCTAGTGGTATGGCTCAGCAGTAGAGCACTTTACCAAGAATGCCTCAGTGAGAGGTTGGGGGTGTGACAGTGGAAGAGCACCTGCCTAGAATCCCCCAGTGAGGGGCTGGGGTGTGGCTCAGTGGTAGAGCACCTGCCTAGAATCCCTCAGTGAGGGGCTGGGGTGTGACTCAGCGGTAGAGCACCTGCCTAGAATCCCCCAGTGAGGGGCTGGGGTGTGGCTCAGTGGTAGAGCACCTGCCTAGAATCCCCCAGTGAGGGGCTGGGGTGTGGCTCCAGTGGTAGAGTACCTGCCTAGAATCCCCCAGTGGGGAGCTGGGGGTGTGACTCCAGTGGTATAGCACCTGCCTAGAATCCCCCAGTAGGGGGTTGGGGTGTGGCTCAGTGGTAGAGCCCCTGCCTAGGATCCCCCAGTGGGGGAGTATGGGGCTGTGGCTCAGTGGTAGAAGACTTGCCTACAATCCCTTAGTGTGAGGCTAGGGGGTGTGGCAATCTAAGAAACACTGCCACAAAAATAAATCTTCCAAATCAGGCTTCCCTTAAGACTAAAAATTGCATTAGCTTATGACTAACTATGGCATCAACTTATAACAGTTGTAATAGCACTATGTTATAAGCCTAGTGCTGGGGAGTTAGAGGCAAACAGTTCCCTGAAAAACTCGAAGGCAGGTCATCACAGCCAGTGAGACACTTTGTCAAGAGAATAAAACAGTGTTCAGGGACCGTCACAGAGGACTAGGTAGAAAGAACATACAGGTGGAGGACAGGGAAGAGCAACACTAAGAAATGCTGGCTTTGGGATGTGACACCTACCACTGCTCTCAAGAACTCACTGAAGCTGTGGTTGCTTGCACTTGACCCCTACTAGGTCAAGGCAGCAAGGAAGGCAGGTCATCATTCCTGCAGGCAGCCCTCACTGGACTCAGTGGGTTACAAAAATAAAGAGGAAGAGGAGGACAAGAAGTTGGGAAGGGGGTGTGTTAGGGGAATGGGGAGGGGAGCAGAGATGAGAAAGCCGGGGTAGACATGATCAGTTTACATTGTATGCCTGTATAAAATTGTCAAAGAATTCATATGAGGTTATTGCTTTTTTGTTTTGTTTTAGAAAGGTGGCATGTCGGTTGGTTTTTGTCAGCTTGCCACAATCTTAGACATATCTGGAAAGAGGGAATTAACTGAGAAAAACCACTTCCACAAAATTGACTTTTAGGCAAGCCTGTGGGGCATTTGATTGATTGATGATCGGTGTGGGAGGTCCAAGCTGAACAAGGCACGAGACACAGGTCAGTAAACTGTGTTTCTCAGTGGTCTCTGCTTCAGTTCCTGCCTCCAGGTTCCTGCATTGAGTTTCTAGCCTGACCTAGTGAGAGAGTTGTAAGATGAAATAAACCATTTCCTCTGCAAGTCATTTTTGGTCATGGTGCTTTATCACAAAGACAGAAACCTAGCTAAGATAGGTGGATAAAGAGGCTGGAGGAATAGCTCAGCGGTTAAGAACACTGGTTGCTCTCGCAGAGGAACTAAGTTCTATTCCTAGCACCCACATGGTGGCTCACAACCTCTGTAAACCCAGTCCCAGGGAATCCGATGCCCTCTTCTGGCTTTCAGTGGCACTGCCTGCATATGGTGCACCATACCCAACACAAAAGATGAGACGAAGGCAGATTGTGCCTGAGCCATGACAACTGAACACACACACACACACACACACACACACACACACACACACATATGTACACACACACTCACATGCGTGCGCTTGCGCATGCGCAAAATAGACTCTATAAAAATAAATTTTCAGAAGCTGGGTGGTGGTGGCGCATGCCTTTAATCCCAGCACTTGGGAGGCAGAGGAAGACAAATCTCTGCGAGTTCGAGGCCAGCCTGGTCTACAAAGTGAGTCCAGGACAACCAAGGCTACAAAGAGAAACCCAATCTCAGAAAGACAAAAAAAAAAATCCAAAAAATAAAATAAAAAATTTTCAGGTAGCCAGCATAGTGATCCCTAAAGTGGAGCAACTTCAGGGGGTTGGAGCATGAACTGAGAACTTTTTGCCTCCAAGCCTGGAGAAGACAAATACAGAAACCGAGAGTAAGAATTTAGAAGCTTGTATAGCAACTTGACAGAGTAATTTTATATCTTGTTGAGTCTGACAGCAACAACAACAAAAACTTGGGGCTTGTTAAAAAAAAATTGTATGAAAACTGTTAAAGTGAAGATGTGTTTTGACTTGCGGCAAGTGTGCACGCACTGCATGGGTCAGAGTGATTTGGAATAAGGAAGTCTGGGAATCACACTGTACAGTGGGGGGGAGGAGGGGTGGGGAGGGAGGGGGAGGAGGGGGGAGGAGGGGAGGGGGGATTTCCAAGGGGTCTAGCCATACCCAGGGATACAAGCTGCAAGGGTACATTGTGGATCAACACTATTGTCAGCCACAGCTCCTCTACAAAAGGGGCTCTGGAAAACTTCAGCGTCCTGCCAGGGTGGCTATCACATGACTGTTGCTATTGGAAGTTGTGCTAAAAATATGGAAGATGACTTATTTGGAGAGAAACTTCTATTCGCCATTTTAGGGGGGAGAGGAACACAGCAAAAAGTCTCGGAGAAGATAATTGGAGAACTATGTCACGTACTACAGAAATCTGTATCCAAAACACTGGGGCAGCCAAATTCTAAATAGCTGTCAAGCATTCCTAAGGATATGCTGTATGCACTAAACCAGACTCTAAAGGACATGTATTGGATGACTCTGCATGCAGAGGCCAGAAAAAGGGGAAGCCAGGGGGGCTGGTAGTCACAGGGTACGGAGTTGCTATTTGGGGAGCTGAGAAGGTCTAGAAAGCAACCAATGGGGATGCTTATGTAACCAGGGGAATGCACTTAATTCGCATATGTTTTGTTTCCATAAAGAAACAAGGGCTCCCTATGGTACTCATATGTAATCTTGGGCTGGGGCTGGGGCTAGGGCTCAGTTGGGAGAGTGCTGGCCTAGCATGCACAAAGCCCTGGGTTCCATCCACAGGATCACACATATGATGGCGCGCACCTGTAACGCCAGCAGATGGAATAAGAGTTCAAAGTCATTCCCAGTTACACATGGCATTGGAGGATAGCCTGGGCTACCTGACACCCTGCCACAAGAGAAGAAAAAGCCAGGTATGGTGTCACATGTCTACCAGCACTCTGGGAGGCTGAGGCTGTTTTTTAAAAAGTGCAGTCAGAATTACCACCACCAGTGTTAAAACTGCGGCAATTCTGTGTCCTTTGACACACTCCCCATTGATCATCGGCATCCTATTGAAATTTTTCTCTCTTCCGTGCAAAAATCCGTCTCCTTGCTGATTGTCTGAGCTGAGTCAGCAGACTACCGTCTGGGTGAGAGCCATCTGAAGACTGCGCACACTCGGAGAGGGGGATGGCTTAGTTTTGCTTTTCGTTTTGGCTATGGGAGGGTCCCCTTATATAGCATTCCCCCAAACAAACTTCTTGGGGCTGCAGGTATGGGTCAGTGGTGAGTGCTTGCCCCATAAGGGTCTATCTGTATCCCAAGGGTCTGTATAAAGGCCACGTGGTGTTGACAGCTACCTGTAGTTCCAGGCCTGGAAAGCAGGGACAGGGCATCTCCAGCACAAGGTGGCTAGTCAAAGTAGCCGCATCTACCAGCTCTGAGTTTGATTGAGAGCTCCTGCCTTGGTAAGTAAGGTGGAAGAGCAATTGAAGATATGTCTACCAGCACTCTGGGAGGCTAAGGTTGTTTTTAAAAGTGCAGTCAGAATTAGTACCAGTGTTAATGGGTATGCATACCCACACACTCATATATGTATGTGCACAAACACATACACACACACACACACACACACACACACACGGTGGGAATCTCTTCTTTTCCCATGATTCAATGCCTTTTTCACACTCCTATATATTTTGCCATCTCTCTGGTTCATTGCTACAACAGATGTCCTTGGGGCCAGGGACATGGCACAGATGATAAAAGACCTGTCACATACTGTCTGAGATGCTTCTCCTAGGGACACCCACAACACACATACACATCTACCCACCCCAGAAAGGGAATTCATGTTGGACCAAAGTGTTGATGGTGCCAAGTCTAATTTGGCAAACCAGTGAGATTTTTATTGGAGTCACTAACAGGAGTATGAATGAGAGGTTACTTACAGGAGCAGGCATGACTCAAAGCAGCTCTACCACTGAAAATCCCATCCCAACATGAGTGCCACCCGCACAAAGCTGCATCCATGGAGCTTTCTGGACAACCTGCGGGGTAGCTGGACAGGCCTTAAAAATCTCTCTCAGCGTTGGTTATGGCTTCTCTAGCCTGGGGGACGCCATGACCACAGCAACTCTTATCAAGGAAAGCATTTAATTGGGGCTGGCTTACAGTTCGAAGGCTTAGTCCATTGTCATCATAGTGGGGAACATGGCGGCAGTCAGGAAGACATGATGCTGGAGAAGCAGCTGGGAGTACTGCATCCGGGTCCATAGGCAGCAGGAAGAGAGATCCACTGGGCCTGGCTTGGGCTTTTGAAAACTTCGAAGCCCACCTCCAGTGACACACTTCTTTCAACAAAGACACACTTCGACACACTTCCTGATCTTTTCAAGTACCGCCACTCGCTGGTGGGCAAGCATTCACATCTCTGAGCCTATGAGAGCCATTCTCATCCAAACCACCACAGTCCTAGTTAGTATCCTGTGCCTACCAGCTTTCCCGGACATGTGGACTTTGTTGACTTCCTGAGTTAATGAGCTTCTCCCCACTTCCACCTAGAAGGAAAGTTTCAGTTCAGGCAGAAACTGCTATCTAGTGTCATGCAAGCATGGGGGAAGTAAAGATCCTCAAGTCTCTCTCTCTCTCTCTCTTTTTTTTTTTTTCTGTTTGGTTGGCCTTTGTCTTAGTTTATTTTTTAAATCCAGGCATGGTAGTATACACTTGGAATCCCAGATCTGGGGAGGTGGTAAAGACGAGAGGGTCCCTCCCCCTGGGGCTCACTGGCCAGCCAGCCTAGCCTACTTGGCCAGACTAATAAGAGATGACCTTGTCTTAGAATACTAGGTAGGTAGCAACTGAGGAACAGTTGAAGTGATCCTCTGACTTCCATATGCAGACAGAGAGACAGAGAGAGGGAGAAAGACACACACACACACACACACACATACACACACACAAAGAGAGAGAGAGACAGACAGACAGAGAGGCAGACACGGAGAGAGAAGGAGAGAGGGGGGGAGAAAGAGGGAAGAAGAGAGATATTAGGTGGGAGGGAGGGAGGGAGGGAGGGAGGGAGAGAGGGGGAAGGAGGCCAAATTCTTGACCTTCTCTGTGATCTCCCAGATAAGAATTATAGATCATAAGCAATGGCCTCTGCTTTTGGAAAGCAACTTGCAGTGGTTCTCAACCTGTGGGTTGTGATCCCTTTGAGGAGCAAACGACCCTTTCACAGGCTCATATATTTTCAGATAGTCATCAGATATCCTCCATATCAGATATTTACATTACAATCTATAACCGTAGCAAAAGTACAGTTATGATGGAGCAACAAAATAATTTTATGGCTGGAGGTCACCACAACGTGAGGAGCTGCATTAAAGGGTTGCAGCATTAAGAAGGCTGAGTACACTGCTCTAATCCAATCCTCTCATTTCAAAAGCCGGTAGAAGAATTACAGTAAAAGGAAGGAATCCCCCCAGGGGCCTCCTGATGATCCTCACGAATTACACTACTTTGTGCAGTCAAAACCCAGCATACAAGAGCATCCACTGAGCACTAACCATATTTAAAAAGACTCTATAATGAAAGGGGAGGTGAGGATGTAAGGATGCTCCCTCTTGAAAGAAAGCCTAGAGGACAAAAATGCCATTTTGAAAATAAGAATTGCACCAGGATTTAATGAGGAAAAATAAACAACCTTCCAAAGCAAGCCTGGCAGTGACTGTGAGTCATCCCAGGCACCTGTGCCAAACCCCAGACTGTGCTAATGGTACTTAGCATCCTAATATCCCTAACCAAGTGTAGGGTGAACAATTAGCCTTGGCCATAATGCAAAGCAAACGGTCAAGTACAAGTCTATAACCTCTAATCTCCAAAGTCTAAGGGGTCACTTTAATCGTTCTGTGTTTGTGTGTTTATTTTAGCAGCAGTAAAAGGGATTCTTAGCATAGCATCTGTTTGAGAATAAAAAGCACTAACTGGGTAAGGACTTGAGGGACAATAGAGAGCATTAATTTGAGGTCTAGATGGAGCAAGATTTGCTTGACCCTTGGAAAGTGTGAGTTGGATGAGACCTATCGATGCATGATTGTACCCCATAGGCTTGGATTGAAAGCTCAAGATCTACTGGGTTACAGAGTGAATCAAAGCTAACCTAAGAACTATGCACAACCCTGTCTCAAAAGTAAAAGTAAACAAAGGGAAGGGCCAAAGCTCAGTGATAAAACACTTGCCTAGGATCCTCCAGTGAGGGGCTGGGGGTGTGGCTCAGTGGTAGAGCACCTGCCTAGAATCCCCCAGTGAGAGGCTGGGGTGTAGCTCAATGGTAGAGCACCTGCCTAGAATCCCCCAGTGAGGGGCTGGGGGTGTGGCTCAGTGGTAGAGCACCTGCCTAGAATCCCCCAGTGAGAGGCTGGGGTGTAGCTCAGTGGTAGAGCACCTGCCTAGAATCCCCCAGTGAGGGGCTGGGGTGTGGCTCAGTGGTAGAGCACCTGCCTAGAATCCCCCAGTGAGGGGCTGGGGTGTGGCTCAGTGGTAGAGCATCTGCCTAGAATCCCCCAGTGAGGGGTTGGGGTGTGGCTCAGTGGTAGAGCACCTGCCTAGAATCCCCCAGTGAAGGGCTGGGGGTGTGGCTCAGTGGTAGAGCATCTGCCTAGAATCCCCCAGTGAGGGGCTGGCAGTGTGGTTCAGTGGTAGAGCACCTGCCTAGAATCCCCCAGTGAGGGGTTGGGGTCTGGCTCAGTGGTAGAGCACCTGCCTAGAATCCCCCAGTGAGGGGCTGGGGGTGTGGCTCAGTGGTAGAGCACCTGCCTAGTATGTTTGAGGCCCTCCTTAGATTTCAATTCCTACCACAGGAAAAAAAATGTTAAAACATGCAATATTGTGAGTTTGGAGCCAGCTTGGATTATGTGAGATACCGTTAGAAGGAAGAAGGGGAGGGAGAGAGGGAGTAAGGGAGAAAGGGAGGGAGGGAAGGAAGGAGGGAGAGAAGGAGAGAGGAAAGGAAAAACTTTTATTATATCTCTTTAAGTTATCTCAAATCAAGAGCCAAATTTAAAGTTGTTGTATCCCCCACATGGCATGGTACAACTTCTCTCCTTGGTCTGTTTCCAATACATGAAAAATGAAATGTTGCTTCCCTCTTCTCTGTATTCTATACAATCCACTGGGTCCTTTCTTTGACCTCTTCAATCCCGTTGGCTCCTTTCACGCCTCTTTATTCTTCCTTTTACAGTAAGAACATTTAATTAACACATTGGTTTCATTTGGTCCTGTTTTGAAACAAGATCTCCTTGTATGCCCTTGGCTGCCCTCAAACTAATAATCCTGAGGATGGGGAGATGGTTCAGTGAATCAAGTATTGCTATGCGGATATTAGGACCCAGTCACCCTATAAAAGCCAGGTGCAGCAGGATGTAATCCCATCACTGGAGTAGAGGAGTGAATAACTGAACTCGTTGGCCAACCAGCATAACAAATCATACATGCATACATATGTACATACATACATACATACATACATACATACATACATACATACATAAGAAGAGCTGAGGAGATGGATCAATGGCTAAGAGCACTTTTTCTCTCAAAGAGTTCAGTTGCCAGCATCCTTTCAGGATGATTCACAATCAGCTGTAACCCCAGCTCTGGAGAACTACACTCATACACACGTACCCATACTTGCTCACACATATGTGCAACTAGAAATAAGAACAAACCCTTAAAATAGTAATAACAAGATAGAGAGCAACTGAACCAGACACACCTAGCATCCACTTCTGGCCCCTACATGCTTACAACATATATGCTTAAACACAGAAGAGTAACAATGATAATAATATTAACGAACTCTTAGTATAAGCAACGTAATATAAATACTAGTGTAAATTAGTTCATTTCGTAGATTTTTGAACAAGTTCGTCAGTACAAAATATATAAAGAGGGGACATGAAATAGTCAGATTTAAGATTTCAATTTTGATTTTTTTCAGAGCCCACAAGGACAGGTGATGGCTTGTTGTACACAGGCGTGCAAAAACTTTCACAGCCCTAAAGATGTTCTCGGAATAGGAGCTTCATGATGGCCATAGGAGATCTCATGCACTGATAAGTGTTCTGATAAGAGAGAGTCTACGAAGATAGATGATAGAGCCCAAGTTCAGCAAACTTATAAGACTGTTGGAATGCCACGGTTCCCTCCCCTAGCAGTGATGTGCTTGTGAGAACATAAAGATCAGAGTCAAAATTATGCTAAACCTCTGCTGCTGTGGAGTCCCATGGTGGGCTCGCAAACCTCATAATTTCATGTGTTTCTTTTCCTCCTCTCCTCCTCCTCTTCCTCCTACTTCACCTTCCCCCTTTTCTGTTTCCTTCTCTTGCTCTTTTAGTACTATGAATGGGACCCAGGCTGTGTGCATGCTGCCAAGTAATCTCTCTCCCACTGATCCATGCTCCCAGTACCCCTGCCCTCTCTGATCAAGTGCTCTACCACTGAGCCAAGCCTTTAGCCCTTGGTATTTCGAGATAGGGTCTCACTGTGTAGCCCAGGCTATGCTTGAACTCAAATCTCCCACCCCCCGCTCTGCCCCCAGCCTGAACCTCTCTAGTGCTGGGGTCATAGACACACTGTCAGAAAGCCTGACTTTATCCCTCTTCTTTAAAACGCAGAGTCAGAACTTGGCCGGAGTATTTCAAAGACCTGTTACATTTCATACTTCTTTAAGTCTCTTTCTATAGCCACTGAGACACGGGATGTCTCCTCACTGTGGAATACTAGGCAGGATCTCAACCTCTCAGCCATGCCCTCCCCCAGCCCTTCACTGAAGGCTTCTAGGTAGACACTGTTGATGAGCTATACCCCCAGCCTCTTAACCGGGCATCTAAGCAGGTGCTCTACTACTGAGCCGTATATCCTGCTCCTCACTGAGTGGCTGTAGGCGATTGCTCTACACTTATGATACCCAAGTCAGCCTGTACAGCAATGTCTCATGAGATACTTTGCAAGTCCACAGCTTCCTTGGCATCCTTCTTGGCATCTTGTGATTTCAGCAATTTAAAAAGAAGTCTGGGAATTGTTGCAGTTTTAGTTTTAGTTACATCAAACCCAGTTTTATAACCACTGAATAGAAATTTCATCTGCTTCCATTATTTCAAATACACCTGCTACTTGCAGAATAATGCTTTCCATTGGAAATATAGCTCCTACTTCATAACAATGGTTAAAGGTAAGGCGGGATTTGCTTTACATGCAGTCATCGTAGTGAAAGTTTCTTGGAATGCACCTATTGTTTATATATGGAAAATAGCTAGATATGAGCCATAATCACCATACCATACTAAGCTATAATCCTGAGCAAAATGTTTGCCATTCTAATTATGCATATACATGTGTGTCTGTGTATGTGCACATGAATGCAAGTATCTGCAGAGACCAGAAGAAGATGTCAGAGTGCCTGAATCTGGTGATTGTAACCCATCTGGCATGAGTGCTGGAAACCAAAGTGAGGTCCCCCGGAAGATCAGCACACACTCTCAACTGCTGAGTCAACTTCCCAGCCTTCCAAATCAATCAAATTATTATTTCATGTGTAGATATTTATAGCCAGACCTGGGAGCAGACCTGCATTGCTTAGTCATTTCTATTAGTTTCTTTTCTGGTCCCTATAACAAAGTATCTAACAGTGGTAACTTATGGAAAGAAGGACTTATCTCTGATCACAATCAGGAAGTTGGGTCAGGAATGCTGATGCTCAGCTTATTTCCTCCTTTTTATACAGGCTAGGACCCCCCACACACACACAGACTATGTGATGGTGCCTCCCACATTCAGGATGAGTGTAACCATCCCCTCACAGATGTGCTCAGAGGGCATCTCCTAGGTGCTTCTAGATCCCTCAAGTTGGCCGCCACTATTAACCATCACAGCATGTTTGAATAAGAACCTCATGCCTGGGGATACCTTCTAGAAAACACCAGGAAAACTCTCTTTCACACACACACACACACACACACACACACACACACACACACACACTCTAATTTCCTGTCTTGATCTCATTCACTCTCACTCTCTTTAACACTTGAGGAAATTTAAAAAGAACCAATAGGTGTATAGTACATCAAAGTCCCCCTAGGAAAATATTTGAATATTTCCCATCTATTTTCTTCTGCTGCTCTTTATGCTGCTCAATGAGAAGAAAGGCAACACTTACATTCATGTCAACACAAAGGCCTCTCTGTCTGTGCGTATCACCTATGAAAGCATTCCGAGATTCAATGTCAAGGTATGTATTATACATACTTTTTTTTTCCCTGGGCCATTATCAGCGTTCTTACAACACCATTATTCTTCAGCCCAGCTAATGCTCCTGTCAGAGATTTAGCAACAAGCATGGAAAAATGTCAAACAGTAGGAAAGAAACCTAACTAACTGTTCATTCCAATCCTCAAAGGGGAGACGGGGAGGTGGGGGGATGGGGGGGGGGGGAAGCCATGTCCTCTTTTATGGAAACTCAGAACCATTCCAGGCTACAGTCCGATGGGTTTTTATCTGAGGGCAGAGCAGCAGAACGGCTTATTTGTTTTTCTCTGCACACCTGAGTCCTCTTCTGAATAATGTCTCTTCTCTTTTCTCTCTTGCCAATATACTTAATAAAAACACGACCTGACTTGCTATCTTTGTGCCTTCTTCCCAGGGGGTATCCAGCACAGACCAAGACAGAAATCACCTGTGCCACTTGCCCAGCCCTGGCTGCAGAGCCCCGTGATAAAGATTTAAGGGGCAGTAAAAGGCTCCCCTGGAGAAAAATATTTTTCCAAGATGCTTACCAGGGTGCCTAGAATTACAACCCCTGTGCTGTTAAGACATTGAGAGTCTCCATTAAAATGCAAATATAGAAGTGAGTTACTTTATCAAAGCATCACGCTGTAGCTTGAATCGGTTTGTGGCTTAATCCCCCAAATCCAAAAACCGGTGAGACCCAGGATGATAGCCTCAGATAAGAGGAAAGGTGATGCGAAGGTTGTGAGCTGGAGACCCGTCTGGGCCACACATAGGCCTTCCCTGTGTGCGGTGGTTTGAATAAAAATGGCCCCCGTAGGCCTACAGAGAGTGGCACGATGAAGAGGCGTGGCTTTGTTGGAGTGGGTGTGGCCTTGGTGGAGGAAGTGTGTCACTAGGGGGTGGGTTTTGAGGTTTCAGATGCTCAAGCCAGAACCAGTGTCTCTTTCTTCCTGCTGCCTGCTGATCTAGATATAGAACTACTTCTCCAGCGTCATGTCTGCCTGAGTGCCGCCACGCTTCCCACCGTGGTGATAATGGACTAGACCTCTGAAGCTGTAAACCAGCCCCAGTTAAGTGTCGTCCTTTATAAGAGTTGCCTTGGTCGTGGTGTCTCTTCACAGCAGTAGAACACTGACTAAGACACTGCATTAATTTCTGTGATCAAAATACCTGATGGAAGCTAACTAAGGGAGGGAGGTTTGTTTGGGTTCGTGGTTTCAGAAGGGTCGGTCCATCATAATGAGGAGGGTGTGGCCTCAGGGGACTCCATGGTGTCAGGGATATGAAGCTGAGAAGACGTACCTCCTCATCCCTTGGTGAAACAGGAAACAGAGTTCAGACAGGGAGTGTAGCCAAACTATCAACCTCAGTAGCATGCTTCCTCCACTAAGGTTCCACCTCCTAACGGTTCCATATACTCCCCAAGCAGTAGAGACTGCTATGGGCCAAAATCCCAGACAAATGAGTGTATAGGGGACCTTTCACATTCAAACAATAACATTGTATAAAAAGTGATTAAGAGAAAGAAACAGGGTGGGAGAGAGCACACTGCAGAGATGGCTCAACAGTTAAGAGTGCTTGCTGCTGCTCTTCCAGAGAACCTGAGTTCAATTCCCAGCACCTACACCAGGCGAGTCACACCATCTGTAACTCTAGCTCCAATGCCATCTTCTAGTGGCTCCAGTGCCTCTGTGGGCACTGTTCTCTCTTTCCCTCTCCCTCTCCTTCTTCCTCCCCCTTCCCGTTCCCTCCCCTGTTCTCCCCTCTCCCACACACACACAGGGGCAAGTGGGGAAGGAGGGGGAAAGAGAGAGAAGTCTGGACACTAAGATAAGATGGGTGCATAATGGAAGATAAAACCTTTGCCTGTGTTTATTCTAGATTTTGTCCATATGAAGATAGGTAGGTAGATAGATAGATAGATAGATAGATAGATAGACAGACAGAGATGTAGATATTGATATCAACACCTTCTGGACCCCTTCTAGGCTAGGCAAGTACCCTACCAAAGAGCTGAACCTCCAATCTGTTCACTCTTTTCTAACTTACGATGCTAAATTTGTGTGAACAGGACGGATTTTCTGTTTTGCTTTTCTTCTAAGGGATGATCTTTTAAGTATGTGTGAGGGTGCGGGCAGGCTCTCAAGGTGCAAAGGGCAGCTGTGGGACTCAGTTTCCTCCTCCCACCAGGTGGGCCCCAGAGGGTGCCATCACACCATCACAAGTGCACAGTAAATAACTTGACCCGCCACACACACACACACACACACACACACACACACACACACCGTTTTAAAAAGATTTTTAAACTATGTAGTCTTGGATGGCTCAGAACTGATGGCAATCCCCCTGCCTCTGCCTCTCAGTTACTAGGATCATAGTTATGTGCTGCCATGGTAGACTTCCGATTCAATTAGTTTTACATTTTATTTCCAATCCCTTTAATCTAATATTGGGCATCGCTACATTTCGGGCTATTTTCCTGCGTCACTCAGACCGGACCCTACACTCTTCTAAGACCTTCCCTTCTCACCCAGTCTTCCATTATCTCCTTTCCCCCCCAACTTCACACTTAGTATTCACAGCACGTACTCCCCATCTTACAACACACTACCCTGTTCGCTAATTATTGGAATCACTCAATTTGGCCCTTGAATCTATGCTAATTATCGTATGCTAATATACAAAATCACGCCTTGCCCCAGTTCTTCATGTGGATGCCTTCACTCTCATCTCCGGCTCTACCAGCAATCTCCTGTAAGGCAATCCTTTGCTTCTCTTCCACCTTTAACAGGGAAGACTGTGGTGTTAGACACAAGGCCGGCATTTGCTAAATCCTTGAACCTTCCCTTTGGAGGAGGCCAAGCTATCGTGCGCTTCAGAGAACTGACTGGAAATGGAAGAACACTTTAGAAGTTGAAGTGAGCTATATAAATCTTCAAGCAAGCCAGTCCAGCCCTTCCCTCGGCACAGCCTGTGCTCTCCATGAAAGAATATTGCTGTGCAACAGCCAAGGAAAAAATAGGCAGTAAACCTTGAACCCCTACCCGGACTAGCCGATGGACATTCTCCACTGTTGAGTGGAGAAGGAGATCTAACTTTCACACAAACTCTGGTGCCCCATATTTGAACATGTCCCTTGGATGGAGATGCCTGGCGGCACTCAGAGGAAAGATAATAGGTCACCAAGGAGAGACTTGATACTGTATGAGCATATACAGGGGGAGGAGGTCCCCCTCAGACACAGACATAGGGGAGGGGAGGGGAGTAGGGGGGAAGTGGGAGGAAGGGAGGAATGGGAGGATACATGGGATGGGCTAACAACTGAGATGTAATATGAATAAATTAATTAAAAAAAAAAAAAGAATATTGCCGTGTATTAGAAAGGTCTCCAAAATCCTTCCAGGAGAGATTGCCTGACATAGTCAAGACTAAACACCATAACCTGAGGGCAAGAGATGTGGCTCAGCTGGCGCAGTACTTGCCAAGCATGCATAAGTCCCTTGGCTCTATCCTCGGAACTACAGAAACAGAGCATGGTGGCTCACACCTGTAATCCCCGTGCTCAGGAGGTTAAAGACGGGACGATCAGAAATCCTAGGTCAGCATTGGCTATGGAATGAGTTCAAGCCTAGCCTGGGATCCATAACACCCTGGCTCAGACTAAAACACAACTTCAACCCAATCCCTAGATGGTCTGGGGTCAGTGAAGATCTCGACGGCCTTCTAAACAAACTCTTTCAGACCGCTAACCCAGGCTTCCTCTGACTGTAAGAGGATGGATGTTAAAGAGAACACAGAAACCTCCCTGGCAAACTGCCTGTGCTGAAGTTAGGGTGACTTAAGATTAGGAAGAACCTCTGCGGAGGAGGACAGGAGATGTGGTTTAGCTGGTAACTGGCTTGCCTAGCATGTGTTTCTACCTCCAGTACTGCATAAATGGGGCACGGGGACTTACGCAAGCTTGCCATCCCAAGCTCTCAGGAGATGGAGGCAGGAGAGCCAGAAGTTCAAGGTCACCGTCAAGGAGTTCTTGAGCTCCTTGAGATTCTGTCTGAAGCACCGTTTATACACACTCTAACAGGGAGCACTGCTGATAGACTGTGCAGGATGCCTATTTGGAATGCACAGTCGGCAGCCAGATCGTCAGCATTCAAACCTACAGCCATATACCATGATTTTTTATGAAGACGGAGAGAGCGCTGGGTTCCAACCACATAAACTGGGTATGGTGATGTGCCCCTGTAATTCCAGGATTCGGGAGATGGAGGCGGGGGTCGGGGGGGGGGGGGGGGACTGTCAGAAGTTCAAGGTCATGTTTGGCTACATTGTGAGTTCAAGGCCAATTTGAGCTACTTAGTGAGGCATTACCTCAGGGAGGGGGGCGGGGGGGGAAGACAGAGAGATGTTTTAATGTTTATAGTGCTCAAACATTGCCTTGCTGAAAGCATCATGGATCTGCTTGTTAATTAATGCTCCACTGTTTAGTCACATGTTATGTAGCAATGTTTGGGTCGATGTCTGACCTCATTTATGATGACAGTAGTCTCTGGAGATTTCAAAGCCCAAGGATGCTTGTGTGAGTTTGCTCTGTGATTTTAGTACAATGAAACTGCCTAATGCTATGATGCCCAAATATGTCTGTGTCCTTAAGTAGCCTGTGATCATATCTGCTCCCCAGTGTACACACAGATGGGAGTAGGGACAAGAGAGAGAAGAGGAGAGGAGAGGAGGGAGAGGCAGGGGAGAGGGGAGGGGAGGGAAGGAGAGGAGAGGAGAGAAGAGAAGAGAAGAGGAGAGGAGAGAAGAGAAGAGAAGAGAAGAGAAGAGAAGACAGCAAGAGCGAGCATTTCTAGAACAGACATTTCCAGGATGTGGTAAAATAAAGAATAAAATAGAACGCTTTCGATTGAAAAGTCAGTTTTTGTTTTCTGGGTTTGTATCTGCTTATTTGCATGTAACTTGGTTATTTGAAGGAAGCCTTATCAACACGTAGCCAAAACTGGCCTTGAACTCCACACCCTCCCACCTCAGCCTCCCATTGTTAGGATGTCAAGAATGAGACACCATGTCTGCCTTGAACTGTGAATTTATTTTATTGACTGCTTCGCTGATTGATTTTCCAGACTGAATAATCCTGACTGGCCTGGATAGAACTCAAAATGTAGACCAGGCTGGACCTGGAACATTTTTCAATCTTCCTGCCTCTGCTTCCTCAGTACTAGGATTTGTGAGCATTTGCCACCATACCCAGTTTCGTGAATTACTAAACTTACCATGTTTTGATATCACAGCTTGGTCCCTTGTGGTTGTTTCAAAACGGGGTCTCACTATGTGCTACAGGTGGGTCTTAAACTTTCCATCCTTTTGCCCCAGGTTCTAAATACTGGTATTATAGATGTTTATCACCATACACAGCTGAGAGAGAGTGCTAGGAGAGCATAGATGAAGGGGTGATTAACTCTACCCAAGAGATAACAATGGAGGGCCACACAACGCCAACAAGCTAATAAACATATTGACTAGAACTCAGGGTCCAAAGGAGGAACTCCCGTAGTAGTTTCCAATGATCCCTTGAACTTGAGTCACCTAGGAAGCTGTTGAAAACCAAACTCCTAGGCTCTTGTCCAAAGTTTCTGATTTAGTGGTCTGACTGGGACCTGAGCATATGATTTTCCCATCTTCCTGACGGATGATGTGGATGTTGATGGTGATCTGGGATTTACGTTGTGGAAGTTGCTGCCTTGCGGGACCAGGGAGCAGCAAGCAGAAACAAGTCACGTGTGATGGCGTGTACCTCGATGCAACAGTATTAGAAACATGGAAACTATAAAAAAAAAATGTAGCTCTTCAGAGCTCCAGCCTCATAGACTGACTGACCCTGCTGTGAAAGGAGCTTGCAGAAATGGCCTCCATGCCCTCTGCCCTTGTGCCTTTCATGTCATGTGAGCAAACGAAACGATGGTCCAGACCCATGGCCACTGCCTTTGGTCTTAAATTTCCCAGCCTTCACAACTATGGGAAAGAAATCTCTGTTTCCTATAAATTACCCAGTCTGAAGCTGGGCCTAGTAGTATACACATGCTATCCAGCTCTTGGGAAGTTGGGTCAGGAAGAAGTAAGTTCAAGACCTGCCTGAGCTACAAACTGAGTCCAGAGCAAACCTAGGATACAGAGCAAGACCCCATCTCAGAAACCAAGCAAGCAAGCAAGGACCTGGAGAGATGACTCAATCAATAAGACTATGTGCCTTAGCGTGGGGACTGGAGTTTGGTTCCCAGCATCCCCATACTAGAAAGGAAAAGAAACGGTTCCTGAAATTCATCCATCAGCCAGCCTGGGAAAAACAGTGAGCTCTGGATTCAATGAGAGATGCTGCCTCTAAAAACAAAGTGGAGAATGACTAAGGAAAACACCTGAACCCTGGCCTCCACATACATGAAAAGTACACACATGTACACCTCCATATACAAATTGAATAGGTAATTAATTAACAGTTCAATCTGTAGTGTTCTTGTCTTAATTAGGGTCTTATTGCTGTGAAGAGACAACATGACCACAGCAACTCTTATAAAGGAAAACATTTCGTTGGGGCTGGCTTACAGTTTCAGAGGTTTAGTCCGTTATCATTATGATGTTGGAGGAGCCAAGAGTTCCGCATCTTTATTCATAGATAGCAGAAGGGGACTATGGACCACACTGGGTGGAGTTTGAGTATATATAAGACCTCAAAGCCCTGCCTTCATAATGATGCACTTCCTCCACCAAGGCCACGCCTACTCCATAAGGCCATATCTCCTAATAGTGCCACCCCCTATAGGCCGAGCATTCAAATACATGAGTGTATGGGGCCCGTACCTATTCAAACCAGCACAATTTTGTTATAACGACACAAAGGGCAAAGGCAGCACAGCTTCATAAACCTTAACCAGTCTTAGGGAGAAGGGGTCCACGGGTCATTGTTCTCAGGCCCACCACGGGGACCTGACCTCTACAAATGGACTATCTCAGCCCTCTTTTCCATCTGGTTTTTAATGAATTTCCTCCAAAAACAGGTACTGGCAGAAGATTCTAGAAGTCATAAAAGCTGGGTCATCCCTTCCCTTGCCTTCCCCCAGCTCCTGCCTCATCTCTGTCTTCTGCAGCTTCTCATCAGAGCTGAGCATCTGGGCCCCACCAGGTGAGACAACTCATGGGGTCTTGATAACTCCCCCTCCCTCTCACTGGGTTGCTCCAGCTGTGTGTGGGCAGAAGTGGCCCCTGTCACTTACCTGAGATGAATCATCAGCCCTCTTGGCTTTTTCAGCTCTGCCCATATTTGACAGCTAGCCCCCTGCATTTGACTGCCTTCCACTGAACTAGCTGGTGTGGGTTCTTATGCTGCTCTTCCCCACCCCACCCCCCACGCCCGCACACACACAAAACACACTGGTCTCTGGTGGATAAACACTGATAATGCACTACTTTCTCTCCTTACCTCTCATTCTGGTCTCTCAGAGATCCTATTCAGGCTGGGATTATCCAAGTGGATATTAACAAAGCCTCTTGTTTAAAAGTTAAACAGAAAAGCAATTCTCAATGATGCAGTAAACAGCTGAAACAAAGTAAAAGCACAAAGCAACAGCATAATAAATTGGTTCAAATGCTGTTTTTTTTTAAACTGTTAAAGTAAACAAGCAAAATGATAAATATAATTAAGAGAACATTTTTAATTAGAAATGGGAAAGGAGATAAGACCATTTATGGAAAATGTGTTTTTCATCCAACTCTAAAGATAATGCTTCGCGTACTTGTAAACAAATACATTGAAATCCTCAGTGAAATAAGTAATTTCTAGAAAAATACAGTTTATGAAAAAAGAATCTAGGAAATATAATTCTAAAAGGAATAATTGTCAAGAAGTTGAGAAAATTATTCAGTAACAACTCAAAAGTGCAGTTGGTCTAAACCAGATGGGACTGTGGGGCTTAATCATAGTAGCAGAAATCTGTAATATCAGCACTCAGGAATCTGAGAAAGGAGGTAAACAGAGGTGGAGCGTTTAGGGCAAGCCTGGGCTACATTACACATTGCACAAACCATTTGTGGTGGCCAGTGTTGCTTGTTCATTTGACAGGTTCTAGCGTCACCTTGGAAACAAACTTCCAGGAACACCCATGAGGGAGTTTCTAGCTTGGGTGAAATGAAATAGGAAAACACTCCTCCAAATAAAAGCAACACCATTCCATGAGCCCAGGCCCTTCCTGAACTGAAAATAAAAAACAGGGGGATAGGGAGCTGAGCACACCTGCATTCATCTTTCCCGCTTCCTGACTATGGATACAGTGTGACCAGCTTCCTCATGCTTCTGCCACCAGGCCTCCACCACCATGTTGGACTGCGCGCCTACAAACCGTGAGCCAAAATAAATGTTTCCTCCCTCAAGTTGCTTCTTCCCAGGTGTTTTGTCAGAGCAATAAGAAAACATCTAAAAGAATACCCATTCAGAATGAAAAGAAAGTTGAGTACTTTGTATCCGTTAGGCAAGGATGATAAAGATAGAACAAGAGGAAAGAAAATCAGAGGTGCAGGTTCATATGACATGGACAAAAAAAAAAAAAGCCTAAAGAAAATTCTCAGCTCCAAAAAGGAACGTGTACCACTGTGATGTTGCATATTTTTACAGCAATGAATTCCCTATGTGTTTGTTTTTGATGTGTCATTAACAATTTTGCTAATATATAACTTTTCTTTAAAAAGGGATGCAGGGATGTCTCACTGTGTTACCCAAAATGGCCTTAAACTTCTGGACTCAAGGGATCCTCCTTATAAGCCTCCCAAGTAGCTAGGACTATAGGTGCATGCCACTGTGTCCGGCTTGAGATATAATTACACCATAAAAGATATGGAAGAGGGGCTGCCAAGGTGGATCAGTAAGTAAAGGTGCTTACTGCTAATCCTGACAACTTGATTTAATCCAGTTCCCACACTGGAGAAGGAGAGACTAGACTGCCATGTTGTCTTCTGACCTACATGGACTCACACCCTGATACTCCTTGCCCCAAAATAAATAAGATATACAACGTATAAGATGTGTGTGTGTGGTGTGTGTGTGTACATGTATGTGTGTGTGTGTGTATATATACATATGTGTGTATGCATGTGTATATGTATGTATGTACATATATATGTATGTGTGTGTATATATATGTGTGCATACAAATGTGTGTGTGGTGTGTGTATGTATGTATGTATGTACATACACATATGTGTGTGTATGTGTGTGTGTTTGTGTGTGTGAGACAACAGGTTGGAAAACTATCTCAGCGTTGCCACAGAAGCATGAGGGCCTGAATTCAATGCCTAGATGCCATATTTTTAATAATAAGTAAATAAAGCTAAGTGTGATTGTATAAAGACAGGAAGATCTCTGAATCTTACCAGCCAGTATGTCTAGCCTACTTGTTAAGTTTTAGGCAGGTGAGAGACTCTGTATTTTAAGAACAAGGTGGACAGCACCCCAAAACTACAGTAAAGTTTGTCCTCTGCACTCACGGACACACACACACACACACACACACACACACACACACACACACACACATATACAATGGGGCAGGTCATGAATTCACATCATCCTTGCACAGGGACCACTGTGCTGCTGATGTGAGCACAGTCTGCACAATATGAAAGTAAATAGCTACTTGACACAGCTGCTCTGCCTCACTAGAAATCAAAGAGGAGTGATCCAGAGAAAACACTCACAGCAGATGAAACCAAGTGTTCACGTCAATGACATATAAACAACCAACACACATGAATACAAAACAGGGAAGCCTCTAATGCATAAGCTGAGGAAGGAAAAAAACCTAACAATTCAGAGAGAGAGAGAGAGAGAGAGAGAATATCAGTAAAATTGTTCAGTTTTAGCTAGGCATGGTGGCACACACCTGTAATCCCAAATTAAGCAGGAGGATATAGAGTTCACGGCAGTCTTTGCCTGCTGCACATCAAGTTCAAAGTCAAGCTCCACTACAGAAGAGCCTGTCTGGGGGGGCAGGAGGGGGCGGGGAAAAGACAACAAGAAGTTTTTCTTGTGACCCAAGAAATGTCCATTCAAAGAGCATTGTAACTCCAGATGCCAGGAGTCTTTTACACAGTGAAAGGTTGCTGCAATATGAAGAGAAACTAGAGCCTTACTAGTTGTGCTTTATCATATTTTTTCCATTTATTTCATGTCTGGGGACACATCGTGGTGCACCAGCACTGGTGGAAGTCGAATAAATACTCACAGGAGCCAGTTCTCTTCTGCTGCCATGTGGGTCCCTGGGTTCAAACTCAGGACATCAGCCTTGGCAGCAAGGCACCTTCACCAGCCAAGCCATCTTGCTGGCCCAATTACTAGTGTTTTAGAAGGTGTCTGGTATTACAGCATTGTGCACTGAATGTGACTCAGACTGTCCTTGAGCTTACTATTTGGCTCAGACCACACTCCAACTCTCAGTCCTCCTTCCTTTGCGCCCCAAATTCTGGCATTGCTGGCATATAACCACACACCTGGCACCCCTAAGGAATATTTAGAGATTAAAGAAATAATAAAGCTGCAGACACTATTAATTGCGAAACTCTTCTGACAGTCTGAATAAATAAAGATACTTTTAACTCCACAACAGTGGAGTTAAGGAAAGATTATAAATTACTGTTTATACTCATAATAAAAATGACATTTTATTAAGCATGCTTACATACATTACTCCCTTTTAAGCTCCATCAATAAGATAAAATGGGCAGGAACCGCTGAGCCTCAGACAAATTAAACGACCTGAAGAAAGATCACACAACCAGAGGCTCTAACCATTCTCGTGCTTTAGGCTCTTTACCTGCTAAAAGGGATGATGATGAACATCTGTTTTTGAGCCTCTGTTTTCCTCATCTGCAAAATGGAGCTACTTATAGCACCCCAAGAGTGGTTTTAAAGGTCATGGGAGTCTTTCAAATGCTGCTATGAAACTGGGCTGGAGATGGCTCAGTTGGTAATGTGCTTGCCATGCAAGCACCGAGGACCTGAGTTCTATCCCAAGAGCCTACGATAAAAATGCAGGGCATCTCCAGTCGTAATAGGAGAGGAGGTGCCTGGCCTCGCTGCAACTTGATATGCCATGGCTCGTTTATAACCACGGGAGAACTGCGTAGTGAAGAGAAACACAGGAAGAGTGGATGCAGGGGTGAGGGATGAGGAGGGAGTAGAAGGAAAACTGTGGTTGGAGAGAGAGGGGGGGAGAATATGGATGCAGGGCATGATAATGTACATTCATAATCCAAACACCTGGGAGGCACAGGCAAGTGGGTCTCTGAGATTAGCTGAACAACCAGTCTTGCCCACTTGGCAAGGTCCAGGCATGACCATGTCTCAAAGTACAAAGCAGACAACACCTGAGGAATAACATCTAAGGTTGATTCCTGGCCTCCGTATATATGCGCGTGCATGCACGCACACGCACACACACACACACACACACACACACACACACACACACACACACACCTGGAAAACAATAGCTATAAAACTTCTAGCAAAAAATGTGGCACACAGCCAGCCTTGAGTAAAGTGTTAAGAAAGATAATGATACAGTCAAGCCGAATCCCAGTGTATACATGGCTGAGGCAAGAGCTGGAAATTTGATGCCACCCTGGGCGACATACCAAAACCTCGTCTCAACCAAACAAATGACAAATGATAGCACAGAAGAGCTAAGTGTCATGGTGCACGACTACAGTTCCAGCACTTGGGCAAACTGAATCAGGAGGATCAGAGGTTCAAGGCCAGCTTGAGCCATATGCCAAGTTTAAGAATGGCTTGAGCCATATAGTGAGGCAGCATCTCAAGAAGAAGCAAGAGAAGAAGAAAGAGGAGAAAGGGGGCTGCAAAAGAGGAAGAGGAGAGGAGGACAAGGAAGATGGGAGAAAGGGGAAGGGAGAAGAGAGGAGGACTGTGTTTTCAGAGGATGATTAATTAAGAACACTGGACCCACCCTGACTATGTGTCCCTACCATCCAGTAAGCTGGAATCAAGATGGAAGCAAGAAGATAGGAATTTGCTCTCTGCGCTTCCTGGTTGTCATGAAGCGAGCAGCCTCCATTACACATTTGTACAGACTCAAGGCAAAATGGCGGCCAGCCGGCCGTGGATTGAGAACTCTAGAACCCTGACCCAAAATAAACCCTGCCTCTTTAAGTTGTTTTTCTCAGGTATTTTTGTCACACGGGCAAAAGCAAACTCACACAGTCATACTTGGCATCTTCCTTCCCAAGAATCAATGGAGCTTTACATTCTCCACCATGACAACGTCATCGTTGGAAACTTACTCCACGCTCAGCCCTTGTTTTCTGAAGAATAAGCTGATGTACATATAGCCAAGAAAGAGGGAGAGATGCAGCTGATCCAAGTGGAGCGTGACACGTGAGCAACCACCTACATGGCTCAGATAAGTGCAGGAGTGGCGTGTCCAGGAAAGGGCGTGCATTCTGAAGAGAAATAGCAAGAGATGGCACGTGACCTAGCGTGACTGAAGGCTGAATCACAAGCTTAGGCTCAAGTGTCCAGATACGCGTTCCAGCTGAGACGTCAAACAGATATCTCTGATGCAATGTGTCAAATACTGGGTTGGGGGGGGGGTACTTGCTCTAACCGCTCTACCTGTCTCCCCACTTAGGTAAGGGGTTGCCCATCCTTCCCAGCTGTCATAGCCCCTGTCTTCCTTTCTTCTCCCTCTTCCTCTTTTTTCTCATTGGCAACCGTGTTCCAACACAGAGTAACAGAACTGACAGAATAAACATACAACAAAGAAGATTTACTAGACAAGCTTACACAGTAGGGGCTGGGGGTACCCCAACAGTGGGGGTACACCAACAGTGGTTGTTGGCACAGTGGAGAGGCTGAGAACTCGGTAGCTGTTCAGTCTATGAAGCTGGATGCAGCAGCAGCAGCTCCAATCTGGTGCCGAAGGCCGGGAGGACTCCTGCAGAGCTGTTGGTCTTTGGTCTGCGTTGGGAGGCCGAAGAAGCTGGGGTCCCATGTCAAGGAAAGATGGTAGCAGTAGGACAGAGTCCCCAGCAGAAAGTAAAGATAAGCAGCTGAAAGCAACACTTGCTTTCCCTTGGGCCTCTATAAATCTAAGCCACTCCCTGAGTGGCTTCCTTATGAGCGCAAGGGTGTGAGTTTAATGTTCAGAACTCACATGAAAAAGGTCAAGGGGCCCAGGGGGTTCTGCTCAAACTATTGCACTAACCAAGGACAATACAAGTCGTAACCATCAAACCCCTACTCTGATCTAGCCAATGGACAGGACATTCTCCACAGGTATGCGGAGAGTTGGGACTGACTCTGCCATGAACTCTGGTGCCCCATATTTGACCACCTCCCTTTGGTGGGGAGGCCTGGTGGCACTTAAAGAAAGAAAAATCAGGCTGCCATGATGAGACTTGATAGCCTATGACCATATAGTGGCGGAGGAGGCCCCCCCCCAAGTCATAGATATAGCGAAGGGGAATAGGGTGAAAGCGGGAGGGAGGGAAGAACAGGAAGATACAAGTGATGGAATAACAATTGAGTTTTAATCTGAATAAATTAATAAAAGATTAAATTAAAAGAAAAGGTCAAGGGCTGTGGCTTGAGCTTGTAATACTAGTGATGGGAGACGATGACTGGTGACTCCTTTGGGTTCACTGACCAACCAGCCTCGCCTACTTGCTAAGCTCTAGACTGGTGATAGATTCTTTCTCAGAAAAAAGTAGATGGTGCCAGAGAAACAAAACCTGAGGTTGTCCTCAGACTTCCACACACATCTGCACATGCACACATGCATCTGAATGCATACACATGCATGCACAGAGAGAGACAGAGAGACAGAGAGAAACAGACAGACAGACAGACAGACAGACAGACAGACAGACAGAGAATGACATGCTCTGGTTCCTGGCCCTGCCGTCTCACTATTTCTCAGTGACACTGGTACACTCCAGGGATAGTCACACATACAGATCTTCTCTGGGGACATCTACACACACACACACACACACACACACACACACACACACACACACACACACAGGTGTGCCCTAGAGACATCTGTGCACACTGGAGGGACATCTACCCATTCAACTCCCTTCTGCCTGGGAAGCCTCCTCCCAGGTAACTTCATGGTTCACGTCCTCACCTTTTCAAGCCTCTACTAGAATTGTCATCCTCTCGATGGGGACTTCCTTGACGTGGTATTTAAAACAGAGACACTGAACCGCCTACATCTCCATCCCACCTCCTCCCTTCCTCTGCATGGCACCTGACATCATCTGATGTGCCACGTGTCACCTATAGCCCTTTTTTTTTTTTTTTAAACCAGAAGTCAGCTCAGAAAGATGACGGATACTGGACTCTTTTTTTTTTTCCATTGATTATATCACCACCATTTAAGAATGTCTAGCACAAGGCGGGGTCTTAATTTGTAAATATGGGTTGAATAAATAGATAAGGAAAGAAGAGGGAAGGAGGGAGAAAGGAATGAGAAAGGAGAAGGAAGGGGGAAGAGATGGGGTGGGGAAGGAGAGACGAAGGGAGAGACTGATTCTCTAGCTTTCATAACCAAGCATCCGGATCTTTCTAGAAGGCACCCCCAAGTTAGTGTACACAGCCGGAACCTGGGTATTGTGTTTTATTTGAGACAGGCTCTCTCACACTGTAGCCCAGGCTGTCCTGGAACACACAGGATCCCAAGCACTGAGATGACAGGCAGCTGCCACCATGCCTGGCTTCTCACAGCCAGACTTTGTACCAAGCTTTAAGCTGTAAAGAGTGCTTAGCACACATTTAATCCTTTACAATGTCACACCAGTGCTCCAATACAATGCCATTATAAATTCCCTTCCTCCGTACAAGTGGAGGCTCAAAGAGGTCCACTTAAGATCATGCTGGCTGCAAAATGGCAGAGACAGTGCGTAAGCCAATAATTTCCCATCAGCCTCCAACTCTCGCTGTGCCACCTGGGGCACCTAAATTCTCCAACTTTCATTTTTTATTTTGCTCGTGACAGCATTGTCGACAGATCTGAACAGGTCAGCAGCTAACCTTCCTGCTATAAATTTCCATTTTTCACAACCAAAACTTGCCATTTTGGAAAGCTATCTTTCTGGGTTTTTGCTTTTGGATTGGAGGGCAGAATGTTTTTGCCTTTGTTTGTTTGTTTCTTTGTTTGAGACAGGTTCTCGAGGAGCTCGGGCTGGCTTTGAACTTGCTATGTAGAGGGGGATGACCTAGAAGTTGGGATCCTCCTGCTTTCCCCCTCCTAAGTGCTTGAGTTTCAAGCTCATGCCACCATGCCCAGTTTATTTAATGCTGTCAAGGAAACCCAGGACTCCCTGCATGCTAGGCAAGCACTCTACCAAATGAGCCACGCCCCCAGCCCTACCCTTCTAGCTCCTAAGTGGACATGGATGACAGTCACATCAAGGACCACAGTTCTCTCTTCTTATTCTCTCCATTTGTCCAAAAGGAGAGAATCCAGGAGCGCTCCCTGTGAGCACAGGCAACAGAAAGATATTAACCCAGAGCAGCCATGTCAAGTGGCCTGTACACTTAGGGAGTCCGCTGTACAAAGGAAACCATGCAGCAGGAGTCACCCACGCATGGAGAGCATCACCCCCTTAGAACTGGAGGAGGCCTGATGCCTCCAAGCACCCAGAAAAGAATACAAACAAACAGGTTTTTATGAGGGCTGTAACCCAATTGACAGAGGCAAACTCTCTCCGTCTGGAAACGTCCCTGCTCTGAACCAGTTGCCGTGCCAACAAGCCGCACACGTTTCCACTCCACAGAATCCAATTTCTGAGCAGCATGGCAGCGACAGGTCCAAGAGACACAATATGCAGCTCCAAGGTGCCTTTGAACACTTGAATGAATTGCAAAGAACAGTGTGGGTCCCTGGATGTCCCTAGCAACCTGGGGAACTGAGCCAGGCAACACATCTGGGACGAATGTAGCCTCAATCCACCTACTTCTCGGGTACCTGAGAAATGACCATGGAAGGCCCAGCTGCATCCTTTATCACCACCTTCATCATCTGGAGCCACAGGCATAGACTCCATCAGGATCTCACTGTACAGTCCAAAACATCCTCAAACTCAACACATAGCTCAGGCTAGCCTCAACGCACTCTGCAGCCCAGGATGGCCTCAAATGTACCGCATAGCTCATGTTGATCAGGAACTCATTGTGTAGACTAAATCAGCCTAGAACTCACGGTCCTCCACCCCAGTGGTTCTCAACCCTCCTAATGCTGTGACCCTTTTAATACATGCTGCGCTGACCCACAACCATAAGGTTATTTATTTACTACTTCATAACTGGGAGTTTGCTACTGTTATGAAACATAATGCAAATCTCTCTGTTTTTCAGTGGTCTTAGGCAGCCCCCACAAAGAGGTTGTGACCCCCAGGTTGAAAACTGCTGCCCCAAGTACTGAGACTTATATGGTCATGCCACCACTGCCGGCTACGTGGTTCTACTCTTTAAATGTGTTTTGCTTGACTCTCACAACCTTGCCCCATTAGGTAAATATTGTTAAGGTCCCACTTCGGGCAAGCATGGAGACACACACAGGTAATCCCAGTACTTGGGGCGGGGGGCGGAGTAGGGGGGGGTGAAGGCAGGAGGAACAGAATTTTAAGGTCACAGCATCACGGAAAGTGGAGGCACTCAGCTGGAGTTCCTCATCCAGCATTCTCCCCGTGGCTGAACTCCCAGCTTCTTTCTCCCACTCCAGACCCTGTTATACCATGCAGTGGGTACTGCTGACCTGTGTTGGAAACAGGTCACCTTCCAGCTGTTCTTAAGGACACAGTGTTTCACCTTTGGGCTGTTTGGCTACTCTGTTTCTTTTCTGTCACAGAGTTAGTGGGCATCCCACCCATCCCCAGACAAGGAGCTTTGTCAGGTTCTAGGAAACCAAAGTACACTTGCGTTTGAAAAGGAATTAGAGAACAACCTCCCTTCCAGAGCCAGTTTTTCAGTTTGCTTGAACAGTATATGACCACCTGACGACATAGCGTACATTACAGGGTCCCTCACAGAGACTTAAAGGACATGATGTTTTACTCAACCTGCTTCAGCCCCTTGAACGACCACTAACATCAGCCATGCGCACCCTATAGCTTCAAGTATATTTTTCTTCTTCTTACTGGGTGTATTTATACCCTTTTCATTGCTAAAACAAATTTCCTGAGGGCAAGTACTTAAAAAAAAAAAAAGAAAAGAAAAGAAAAGAAGAGTTTAATTTAACTCATGGTTCTGAGTATTTAAAGATATATCACTGTCATCAGCTCAGCTCTAATGAGGACCTCAAGGAGAATGTGACAATAGCAGGACAGTAGGGGAACATATAGCAACACACCAAGATAGTTAATCGTAATTGTCAGCTTGAATGGGTGAAGAGGCACCCAGAAGATCAGTAAAGCACACTTGTGGGTGTGTCTGTGAAGGAGTTTTTAGAGACAATTAAATTAAGAAGGCTCTGACCTAACCAATCAATTAATCCATTGATAGATTCTAAATAGGAACAGACTATTAGGAGAAGGAGTTGAGGAAGGCCACGCCTGATTAGAGGAAGTAGGTCACTGAAGGCATGTCCTTGGAAGCTATAGCTTTCCCTGGCTCCTCACCATATTCCATATCTTGCTTGCTGTTGGCCTCTGCCAGAATATGAGTGAGAATTGATCTGCTTCCCACCCACCACAATGCAGACAGATTGAACTGACCTGCCTCCTGTCTGCCATGATGTGTGCTGATCTGCCACCCTTCCAGCGTGATGTGAGTTAATCCACTTTCCATCTGCCACGACGTAAACTGATCTACTTCTGGCCCCACTTCCTGTCCACTGTGATATGAATTGAGATGCTTCCCATCTTCCAAAATAAAAGCCAGTCTGAGGCCAGGCGTGGTAGCGCATGCCTTTAATCCCAGCACTTGGGAGGCAGAGGCAAGTGGATTTCTGTGAGTTTGAGGCCAGTCTGGTCTACAAAGTGAGTCCAGGACAGCCAAGGCTACACAGTGAAACCTTGTCTTGAAAAACCAAAAAAAAAAAAAAAAAAAAAAGCCAGTCGGCTTCCTGCCCACCATGATGACCATGATGTGAGCTGATCTGCTTCCTGCCCACCATGATGAGAGCTGATCTGCTTCCTGTTCACCATGATGTAAGCTGATCTGCTTCCTGTTCACCATGATGTAAGCTGATCTGCTTCCTGCCCACCATGATGAAAGCTGATCTGCTTCCTGTCCACCATGATGAGAGCTGATCTGTTTCCTGCCCACCATGATGAGAGCTGATCTGCTTCCTGCCCACCATGATGAGAGCTGATCTGCTTCCTGCCCACCATGATGAGAGCTGATCTGTTTCCTGCCCACCATGATAAGAGCTGATCTGCTTCCTGCCCACCATGGTGAGAGCTGATCTGCTTCCTGTTCACCATGATGTAAGCTGATCTGCTTCCTGCCCACCATGGTGAGAGCTGATCTGCTTCCTGCCCACCATGATGTGAGCTGATCTGCTTCCTGCCCACCATGATGTGAGCTGATCTGCTTCCTGTCCACCATGGTGAGAGCTGATCTGCTTCCTGCCCACCATGGTGAGAGCTGATCTGCTTCCTGTTCACCATGATGTAAGCTGATCTGCTTCCTGCCCACCATGGTGAGAGCTGATCTGCTTCCTGCCCACCATGATGTGAGCTGATCTGCTTCCTGCCCACCATGATGTGAGCTGATCTGCTTCCTGTCCACCATGGTGAGAGCTGATCTGCTTCCTGCCCACCATGATGTGAGCTGATCTGCTTCCTGTTCACCACGATGTAAGCTGATCTGCTTCCTGTCCACCATGATGAGAGCTGATCTGCTTCCTGCCCACCATGATGAGAGCTGATCTGCTTCCTGTCCACCATGCTGAAAGCTGATCTGCTTCCTGTTCACCATGATGTAAGCTGATCTGCTTCCTGCCCACCATGTTGAGCTGATCTGCTTCCTACCCACCATGGTGAGAGCTGATCTGCTTCCTGTTCTCCATGATGTGAGCTGATCTGCTTCCTGCCCACCATGATGTGAGCTGATCTGCTTCCTGCCCACCATGATGAGAGCTGATCCGCTTCCTGTCCACCATGGTGAGAGCTGATCTGCTTCCTGTCCACCATGGTGAGAGCTGATCTGCTTCCTGCCCACCATGATATGAGCTGATCTGCTTCCTGCCCACCATGATGAGAGCTGATCTGCTTCCTGTCCACCATGGTGAGAGCTGATCTGCTTCCTGTCCACCATGGTGAGAGCTGATCTGCTTCCTGTCCACCATGGTGAGAGCTGATCTGCTTCCTGCCCACCATGATGTGAGCTGATCTGCTTCCTGCCCACCATGATGAGAGCTGATCTGCTTCCTGTCCACCATGGTGAGAGCTGATCTGCTTCCTGCCCACCATGGTGTGAGCCTCTCCACTACAACTTTCCCACCAAGATGAACTATAACCTAAGAAGCAATGAGTGCAATAATGTCTTCTTGTAAACTTGTTTTGTTAGGCATATTTGTCACAAAGACAATAAATAATAGAGTCAGGAAGTCAAAGAGTGGGGACAGGCCAGCCTTACTGTTTTAACAACTCACTATCAGAAAACAACTCGGGTTCCACATGAACAGCTAAATTTTTTTTTTCCTGTCCGTAAGTGTGTCTGGCAACAGGTGGCCGGGCCCCACCTCCTGAAGGCTGGTCCACGTGTTGCTTGCTTCCAGATGAGAATGGGTGGATTTGAGATCAAGGGTCCCCAGGTCCTGTTTCTTACTCAGTAGCAAATGAGAGTGCTCAGGGTGAGGCTCGCGACCTGGGCACCAGGCCAAGTTCCTGGTCTTACTGGGGAAGAAAATGAGTTTTCACCAGGTGTTACAGTTTAGCTCTTTTCGGATGAGATTGCTGGCATCAGAAGGCAGTGGAGATTCAGGAGCTCCATAATCCCGTGATGACACCAAAAGCGTTACCGTTCCTTGTTTGAGCTGATGTGCCAAGCACAGCAGAAGCAGGCAGATATGTGAAACCCACCGACAGGCGGGTACAGTGAGATGCAGACCCGGAGGAGCTTCACGGGGTGTCAGCACCAAGGCAGGGGGAATGGAGCAGCTGCCAAGGCAGCTCTGCCATGGCTGCCTTGACCGCCTTAATCATCAGTCAAGCCCCAGATGTTCAGTGGCAAGTCTTCCACCGAATAAATGGAGTCTCTAACAGTCATGGTGGAGGAATGGTGAGCAAGAGATAGAGATAGAGAGAAAACGCCAGCAAACTTTTATTTATAAACCTTGGGCAGTGGAGGCTCTGGGGGGTTAAGGGTGAGTGTGCCTGACTCACTAGGGTTAAGGGTACAGGATATTTAATCTACATACAGCAATATAGCACTTCATCTATGTGCAGTAACATGGGGTCCTATGTCAAGAGGGAGAAAATAGTATTTAATTATCCTATGGGTACAATTAGAGGCCAGCTGCTAGAGGACTAGGATGCTTCCAGGAATTCCCTGTGTTTGCTGACCAAGTTCCTTATCAGGAAAGGGTCCAGCCTGTAATCTCCCCTGAGGGTTATGTGATGTTCCTTACAAGATCTGGTGGAATGAGAACCCCACTAAGGAAAGGGGGTTCGCCATCATAGACCGCGCACAAAAATGACCTATCCGGAGATGTTAGACTTCAACCTCATCCAGCAGAGCCCCACACTTTCCAAGGGCAGTATCCAAAATAACAGCCCAATAGCTTCCCTTCTAAGTGTTCCATGCTGCCTTCTAATACCACCACACTGAGGCCCAGCACATAAGCCCATGGGGAAGACACTCAAACCACACACAATCCATAGCCCTGAGAGGCAGAGCACGAGTGCGAATGGGGGTGGAGGATTCCTGTCTAAACCTTGCTTTAAGACGGATGCAGTGGCGCATATCTGCAATCCCAGCACTTGGGAGGCCGAGGCAGAAGAATCACAGATTGGAACAACCTGGGCTACGTAGTGAGACTTTGTCTCAAAAAATAATAATAATAATAATAAAAGAAACAGTCTTTTAATAGGTTGATTGTATGGGATCTTGGGTCAATGAGATAAGGTCAATAGCCCGTGGGTGTAATAATTTCACTGAATAAGTGCCCAGGTGTACCATCTGCCGTGCTTCCCCCATGAACTGCTCAAAAAAAAAAAAAAAATCACAGACTTGGGCAAGTACCATTAGTGTGTTGTATTGCCTTAGATTCAAATTCTCAGGAAGGCGAAAATAAATAATTAAACTGAACAAACAGAGAGAGAAATGGCATGGCATTACTATGCTGCTGGAGTTACCCTTGTTTATTAGGTTAGAAGATCTTTACAGTCCTGTCATGTGTACATCTCTCCCGAGACTCATTTTATAGCATATATGCATTCTATACTCCACACAAAAATGGAGCCTTTCTGCGCTTCCTAGGTGATTATCATAAATGTTCCAAAAGGAGAGGTATTTAAAGGAACTCTTTATCAAGGTTCATTATACTTTCTCTCCCTCTGAATATGTTTGAAAATTTCCGTAAGGTTAAGAAAGAGAAATGAGAAAAAGAAAGGATGGAAAGAAAGGAGGAACCTGGGGGCGAGAGGGAGGAGAGGTCAGGGCATGCTGGTAGCCTCAGAAGATTCTATGAGATTCTATGGTATTCTTATAGTGAGGTTTTATTTTTCCCTTTTCACTATAAGTGTATACAAGCAACATCCCTTTTGAATGGAAAGGGAAAAGGCAAATTTAGCTCTTGCATTCTCATTCAACAATGTGCAAACCAAAAGACTCCTGTGACTCCAAAATATTACTTATATAATTTAAAGACGTTGTTGCTAGGCATGGAGATGCACGCGTATAATCCCAGCATCAGTAGAGAGGAACAGGAGGATCATCAGGGGTTCAAGGCCAGCCTGGTCTACGTAGAACATTTTAGGACAGGCAGATCTACCTAGTGAGACCCTTTGAAAAACAGAAAGCATAAGAGGGAGGAGGAGAGAAGGAGAAAGAGGGGGGAGGAAAGGAGGAGGAGGCAACTGCAGAGGCAATGGCAGTGGAAGAGAAAGAGATAGAATTTGAGGAAATAATTTTCAGGTAGACACAGCCACGTTCCGTGCAACCTAGAAGCACTCCTCCAATTCCTGTCCTTTGTCTTTATTTTCCCATTGGGGAGGGGGACCTTCTGAGGCATATCTGAGCTGTCTAATATAGGCTTGCTGTGGTCCTGCAATCCTCCTGCCTCAGCATCCCAAACGTTAGAAAGAAAGACAGACATGCACTGTGCTACTGGCCTCACCTTGCTGGCCACTGGACTGGGAGAAGTTGTAAGAAACCTGTTGCTAGACGGCCTCACCGTTGTGTAAATAGCACAGACATACTTTAACTTAGCTGGTATAGGACAACCTTTCCAAAGCCTTTTAACCCAACCCAGCAACACAATAAACATATATTTGAAGCCACTGCCAGCATAATGTAGCACACCGCTTTACAGAAAAACCTGTTTTTATAAGTGGCAGGAAGGTAAGTGATGTACTCAATTGGTAGACCCCTTTCCCACTACGCAAGAATCAGTGAGTTTCATCCTCCAAACAGTATAAACCAAGCATGGTGGTTGTTGGGTAGCAATTTACTCCAAGTCAAAATATTCCATCCTGGAAGGAAGCTAGTTAAGACTGAAGGAGTCCTAAAGGTGTCTCATTAAGACTTAGAAAATAGACAACTCACAAGTCTCAGGAAGTACCTGAAACTGACCAGAGGCCCGAGGCAGACAGTAATTCCTCCAAGGTTATATAAGAAGTAAGGTCATCAGCCAAGTTGCCTGAAAGAGATTTTTTTCTGGCCTGTTGAGCTTTGTGTAAGCCATGCAGACAGCTCCAATTTCCCATCATTTACTCATTCTGGGATGGAATTTTCAACGATGCAGATGCCTTTCAGTCTTCTTTGCTCCTGTAAGTAAACCCTCATCCATACTTCTGCCAGTAACCTCAATAAACTCACTTGTTTACCAAACTGAGCTCTGTTGGCATCATTACTTTGATCTGGAGTTGGTTCCCTATCTAGAAGAAGTAGACATCTGTGCCCCATCTTTTTTGTTTTGTTTTGTTTTTCATTTTTTCTTTTTCTCTTTTTTCTTCCCCCCTTCCCCCCCCCCCCACCCGTTTTTCATTTTTTGAGACGGGGTTTCTCTGTGTAGTCTTAGCTGTCCTGGACTCGCTTTGTAGACCAGGCTGGCCTCAAACTCTTAGCAATCCACCTGCCTCTGCCTCCTGATTGCTGGAATTAAAGGCATGCGCCACCACGCCCAGCTCTGTGCCCCCATCTTGACAGAAAAATATGTCATACAACAGTGACTCACGCATATAATTCAAACACTTGGAGGTAGAGGCAGGAAGACTGAAAATCAAAGTAATCCTCAGCTACATGAGACCTTGTCTCAAAAAAAAAAATCAACTTTATTTCACATTATACATCTGCCATAGTTAAGGGAAGTTTATAGCATCAACAATTAACACACAGGCTTGTGGGTAGTGAGTTATCATTATTCCAAACCAAAGTAGTTTGTTTAAAAAGTGACATTTGGCTTATCCAAGATCTCATAGCCTTGAGGTAGAAGAAGTAAAAATGGAAGAGCAAGTATTTAAACCCAAGACTGGCACTGACTCAGTGGCACTCCCACTGAGCCATCTTGTGGAAGCCCTTGCTTCCAAGCCTGACAATCTGAGTTTGATCCCTTGAACTCAAATGATGGAAAAAAAGAACTGATTTGCTCAAGATGTCTTCTGATCTCCTATAGTACTAGTTAGCTTTCCTCATCAGCCTCCCTACTAAGTGCTTTACCAGCCTATAATTGATTAGGTACTTTCTATGGTAGAGGTGCTCACACACACACCCCCACAATATAAGGTACACTAATTACTCTTTACATTGCTGTGAGCAAATGCTTGGTCTTAAGAAACAATCTCAAGAGAGGGAGAAGAATTTATTTCAGCTCACTAACCAAAATGTTTCAAACCACAGTCTTTGGCTCCATGGACTCTGGACCCACAGAGAGACAAAGCAGTATGGCGGCGGTGGCAGGGTAGGGAAGAAAATGCTGTTCACTTCATGACAGACAATAGGCAAAGAGGGAGAAGGGATGAGAGCCAGGACCTGACCTATTCCCTGCAGCTAGGCCCCACATCATGATGTTTCCACTACCTCCCAAAATAGCACCACCATCCGGAGACCGAAGCATTCAGTACATGAGCCTGTGAGGGACATTTCATAATGAATCCACAGCACAAGCCTAATAACCCACTTCCCAGCAGCTCTATCAGAGGCATGCTTAAACTTTTGTCCTTCTGGGCTCAGGTTCTACGTTATGCCCCATCTGTTGGTAGTTCTGCTCTGAGGGGCCACCAGAGCAGCTGTGTACATGCTGTCTCTTAAACAAGACAGTCCTTGAATCTTCAAAGACTCTATGACGTAGTCCCCAGCAAGTCCTCTCTTATCCAGGCTCAAATGTTCCCATGGTCTTCAGCCATTCCTCCTCTAAGGCTCAGTTTCAAATCCCTTTCCTGGTTTGCCTTCCTTCTTGCCTCCAGGCTTAACAAGAGACATGTACTATTGATGAGCAAGGAAGCATTCATAGTGCCCCTGGAGGCTTGTGATACATGTATGCTTTCTTGGGATGACACATGTTCTGTGAGTACTAAGACACGCTGTTAGTCTCATTGGCCTTGAGGGGGGACTTTGGTATTTTATAATATAATCATTATTCTTCCCATCCCTAAGGGCTGTCTGCTTGAGGAAACGATCGTATCCTCCGGTCAAGGGGATGCCAAGGGTTTTGAGGCGGGGTAAACATTACTCTGCAGAATCCGTTATTTTTCTTGTTGCTGTGATCAAATGCATTAGAAAGGCAATGCAAGGCAGGTGGGCTTTGAGGTCGGAAGTCAGTGTTTGATGATGCAGCCCATCATGGCAGGAAAATTTAGGGCGGCAGGAACGTGAAACTGTCACGACACTTGCACAAAGCAGAGAGGCAAGAGCCCTGGACCCCAGTCTATAGAATGGCATCACCCACATTTAAGGGGCCTCTTCCCTCACCAGAGGCTGAACAGATGGTGCCATACAATCTCAGACTTTAGCCTCCAGGTCTGTAAGCTAAATAATGTAAGTTGCCCCTATCCCATTTGAAACTGCTGAAGAGGGTCATTCCTTTGTATACAGAATACATATGTTGTTGTTGTTGTTGTTGTTGTTGTTGTTGTTGTTGTTGTTGTTTTGAGACAGGGTTTCTCTGTGTAGCCTTGGCTGTCCTGGATTCACTCTGTAGGCCAGGCTGGTATCGAACTCACAGAGATCCACCTGCCTCTGCCTCCCAGGAGCTGGGATTACAGCTGTACGCCACTGC
The DNA here is from genome assembly GCF_964271855.1 of Acomys minous. NCBI lineage: Eukaryota > Metazoa > Chordata > Mammalia > Rodentia > Muridae > Acomys > Acomys minous. The sequence goes on from NC_140498.1 coordinate 76,717,924, forward strand.
ACCTGGCTTAGCATACATAATTTTAATCCAGAAACTGAAAATGCATGGAAGAATAATACAGTTCCCAGCCTGGGTAGGAGGGTTGAAAAGAGAGCAGTGAACACTCTGGAATTTTCCCAGCATCCTGCAGACTAGACCTTCCAGGGGTAGCACTTTGACTTTCTGAATCTTTCTAAAGTAGACTCTACCTCATTCATAAAATCCTAGAGGGATGAACTGAAAAAAAATAAATGAGTGTTTGATTAGGCCAGTATTGAGCTTTGTCATTCCCCAGTTCTGAACAGAGAGGTTGCATGTCCTGAAATAAAAGGAAGGTCTGCATGAAAGCCCTGAGTATTCTGAGGAGGGAAGCGGGTAGGGGGAAGATTATAAACTTTCCAACAAGCCTTCAGCGCTGTAACTAAACGCTAATGTTTAAAGATATCCCCGGTATTTTAGGAAGCAGTTGGTAGTGGCCTCGCTAAAGCTCATTCTACTTTTAAAGAGAAATATTTGACTTGGAGGAACAGACCCCATGCTGGCTCCAAGATAAACTCTCCTAGCTCACTCAGGCCAATTTTAATGCTAAGAGCAGCTCCGTCTAAGTGAAAGTTCATTTTCAAGAGCCAAGCTGTGAATTATGCTACAGGCTGAGCCGAGCAGTTGGTCTTTTGCTGATGAAGGGAAGACGCTTGAATGTGATACAGGAGTTGGAAGGAGGGAGCCAGGGACATCCAAGGGGGATTAGCACAGAAGGTCAGGCTAATTAAATGGCGAGAAGTCACCAGAGAGCTGGAGCTCCCACACATACCATCTTCAAATACTGACGCGTTGCAAGGAGTGATAAGAAAAATATAAACTAAAAAAAAATGGCTGAATCGCCACTTCCATCTGCCTGGAAGGACAACCGTCAATCAAATAACTCTTCTCGATATTGGTTTAAGGCCAGACGGGGAGGGAAGAATCAAAATCGGTGCCAACTCCTGACCATTCAAGGAACCAGAGGAAGGAAGAGCGAGGAAAAGAGAAGCCCAGTTGTTTCTGTAGTTAGCCACTAAAGGCATGGTGTTGTATATCTACTATTTGCTAGACCTCGCTAGACACCAAGGATAAAACGAACAAGATAAACCCCATGTGCTGGAGAAGACCATCATGGATAAACATGTGTGTGGTGACAGTACCTGATATGGCCAATACACTCACAGAGCTTTAAAGATTGTAAGAAGTGGGCCCAGATCAGTGGTTCTCAACCACCCTAACGCTGCGACCCTTTACTATAGCTCCTCATGTTGTGGTGATGCAAACCATAACACTATTTCACTCCTGCCTCATAACTGTAATTTTGCTATGGTTATGAATCATATAATGCAGGATATCCGATATGTGAGCCCCCCCCCAAAAAAAATGATGACCCACAGAATGAGAACCACTGCTCTGAAAGGTGAAATGATCCAAAACATATCTGAGACAGATCACTTAGCCATAGATGGAAGACAGAGTCTTTGGTTTGTAGGGTCAAACTACGTACAGCCCCCTGGAGTGGTAGATCCAAGAACAATCTCTCTCTGGCCTTCCATTTCCCATTTGGTCTCAGAGTGGGGATGCCGATGAACAAACAGTTCCTGGGGACCTACTGTGTGCACCCAGCACGTGCTGCCTGCATCCAGATGTACAGAACCATAGAGTAAGCCGAAGACCATTCCCACAAGCCAGGCTTACGCATCTCACTTCAGCTTCTGTGGTGTCCCCTTGGTAGCCTGATATTGGCCACCATGGGAGGCTTTACACCACAGAAATCTGCAAACAGGATAAGCCAGGGTGGTTCATCTTTTCCAGGAAGCCATTTATTAAACATCTTACCAGCACACCACTTGAAAAGAGCCCACCCTAGCCCTGCATGACAGTACTTACTTAGAAAGCACATTCTGGGGCTGAGGCAGTCAGCATGAGGCCCTGTGTTTCATCCCCAGAAGCCATTTTCATGAGAGAGGTGTAGTAGTGGCCAGCTAGCAAGTTGTAGGCCAATTAGAGATCCTGTCTCAAAGGAGGTGGATGGTGTCTGAGGAATGACATCTGAGGTTGTCCTTTGACTTCTCTACACACACACACACACACACACACACACACACACACACACACACACACACGTCACATGCATACACATATAAGCTCATGCCTGTGAAATAATGACAAAACAATGACTTTAGGACACTACACCCACTGAAGAAGAAGCCAGGAAGCCTTGGCAGTGGCAGGAGAGGCAGCAGAGAAGCAGAAAAGCCTTGACAGTGATGGTCCAGGTTTTCCCACCCTCAAACTCAACTGCTGTACTGTAGCTGCAGTTTCATAGTAAGGCTCCATCTAAGCTTCAGGTACCATGACCAGTGAGCCGCAGCCACACTTCTCAGTTGAGCTAGAGACCTCAAAACAAGCATGGGTGTTAGCGACCCGTAGGCATAGGAACTCAGAGAGAGAATACAAGCAGGGGATGGCAAGATGGCTTAGTGGATAAAGGTGCTTGCCACCAAGCTTGACAACCTGAGTGCTGTACCCAGAATCCACACAGTAGAAAGAGAACTCACTCCCAAAACTTGTTCCTTGAGTTCTATGTGTACACTGTGCCAGGAATACGATTGTTCTTGCTCTCTTCTCTCTCTCTCTCTCTCTCTCTCTCTCTCTCTCTCTCTCTCTCTCTCTCTCTCTCTCTCTCACACACACACACACACACACACACACACACACACACACACACACACCATGAACACATACATACATGTCCTATTTGTTATTATTATTGTTTCTAATAAACAATGAAATGTCTTAAAAGAATCCAGCCCAAAACTTTTACCCTAACACAGCCATTCACGCTCGCCCAACCAGCTGCACATAAGCCTACCTTCCTTGCTAGTGGTTTAGGGAGGCACTAACTCCTATAGGAGGCCAAAGTTAGCTAAAGGCAGACCTCCACCTATGCAGCTTTCTGAAGGTTGTCACCATGCTGAGGTGGGACTTCTCAGTGACACTGAGGTCACTGGTACTCCTGTGAGTGACCCCTCACCCACACTCCTAAAAGCAGCGCCAATAAACTCTTCGGTTCACTCACCTGGATCCGGGTAGAATCATTTCCTCGATCTGTCATTGGTGCCCTCTCTGGGTAAACAGATGTTTGTTCAATTCTCCCCAGGAAAAGGCTGAACTTGTTCATACCAGCAGCCTTTTTACAACCCGTGCCTATACTATGGGGTCTCCATAGGCCTTTCAAGTCTCCTCTGAAGTATTTATCTTGATCTTATTCCCATAGGCTTAATGCTGCAATTTCAATTTTTATTTTATTTCTTTTTATTCATTCAAATGTTATTTTAGAGACATTTACTTATATATGCATTTACTTTGATTTTTGAGACCAGGTCTCAGGTATCTCAGGATGGCCCCAAACTCCAGCCAAGGTTTAACCTTGAACACCTGATCTTGTGACCACCATCTCGTAAGTGCTGGGATTACAGGCATGTACCACCCACGCCTGTCTTCTGGTTTTAATCAGCAGCAGCAGAATTCTTAGATGGGGTGAAATCCTCCATCAGGCTCCCAAGATAAAACAGTGGAAGAGCCAGCGCCTTCAGGACGGGAAGTGCTCTCTCCTGCCCCCTCCCCCTCTTTCATTGTATCAACCAACACCCCCCACCCCCCCGCAGTTCCCCAAAGCCCACTGGATGTCACAGGAGCTTCCCACCCGTGCTTCTGTCTCCGTTATCTTTTCCTCCAGCCCAACCCACACTCTGCCAACTGTCTCATAATAACACTGCTCCAATCTTAACACCCTTGCAGCTTGTCACGCCCCCGTGCCATCAAACCACCCAACCATTTCCTGCTGCAAGACATGGATGAATCAATCTACCACACCCATCTATATTTACTTTGGCTGCTGAGGGCTCTCACAGCCACACCACACTCCTGCCAAGCACTTTACTCATAGCACCACCTGAGCTTAGGACATTCTCCTGAAACCTCCTGTGTACCCCCATGTCTCCCTCCACCCCACTTCACTTGCTCTATTATGTACCCTACCTCCTACTTTTCCTCTGGGTTTGGTGGCCTGACATCACACAGCAAATCACCATAAAGGTCCTCCTGTGCCTTATACCTGTAACCTATAATCAAGCCTCACTCCTAGGATGGGACCCTGTGAACAGATCATAAGCCCCTCCCTCCTTCCTGCCACAACCTTGGGGGGCGGGGAGAGGGGGACAAAGGGGTTGAGAGGGCTGTTTTTTGAGACAGAGTCCAACTAGTATAGCCACCCCAGGCTGTCCTAGGACTCACCCTGTAGCCAAGAGTCCTGGCAAACTTGTGGTGATCCTCCTGTCCCAGTCTCCTGCATGCTGAGATTACAAGCATAAGACACTCTGCTTGGAAATCATCCTCAAAGGTTGTAAGGGAAGCCAACAGATGGGCCCCACTGTTGGACCAATCCACCTTGACCAGAGGGCCAGGATCAACTACCCAGGAAACAAATCTTTCCTGTTGCTTAAAATCTTTCAAGAAGCCTAGATACATATCAAGACTTCCTTAGAGAAGAGGAAGAAGAAGGGATGAGAGGGAAGAAAAGAAATATCAAGGCATACTTGCTATCCTAGCACTTGGGAAACAGAGGCAGGAAGATCAGGAGTTCAAGGTCATTCTTCTCGGACACATAGGGAGTTCAAGGCCAGCCTGGGCTACACAGGGAACCTCTGTCTCAGGAAAAAGTATCCTCAAGTAGCAATCACATGTTTGCATTGAGTTCCTGTTCCTCTACTGAGGACAAAAGGCTGTTTATGCTTTGACTCCCACCTACATACCGGACATCGCACACACACAGACACACATATACACATACTCACATATATGCACACAAATGCATGCACACACATACACCTCATACACACATATGAGCACACATACATACATATATATGCACTCACACGTACATATACACATGTGCACACACAGACACACACACATATGTGCATGTGTGCACACACGCACAGCTCCCCGAAGGGCAGCCAGCAGCAGGTCAGCTACCTCAAATCAACACACCTTTCTTTGACACAGCACATAGCTACTTCCTCCTGCTGTGGCATGTGGTTCTGAGTCCTGGCAACACCTGCTGAGATCTTCAAGTTCATGTGTCATGGGACAAAGAATTAGATAGTGGTAGCAGTTTGTTAAGATAGAAGAAGTCACTCCTGAAAATGTAGGTTAAGCTAGAGAGCTGGGAAAGGTCTGAACCTCAAAATCTTGGGACCCCAGGTCTGTCTGCCTCTGCTTCCTGAGTGCTAGGATTAAAGGTGTGGGCCACCAGGCCCAGGCCACCTGTTCCTCTTGATGCCTAAAGCTTTCTCTGTGCTCTACCCTCCACAAGAAAAGCCACCCAGTGAGTGTGGAGGTCAATTTCTCAGCTCACATCAAGGTGACATCCACTGACAACCATATGTCCTAATCAGTTGGTAAGTAGCCACCGACTGGTTCTGAGAATTCTTCTCTACCCACGCCCTTTCTCTGAATTCCAGCTCCAGGGACTGTAGGGAGCCTGTCTAGCCTCGCTCGACCCCTTGAGTAATTGAGTTGTTGTTCAATATCCCACCCTACCTGTGCTCTGCTCTGACCATCTCCCTGAATTGCCCTTCTCCCCAGCCCCTGACACTTCTGATTTCTTTCCATGGATGGTCCCAGCCCTGGAGAGCAGGGGTTTCAGCCTCACTCAACAGTAGTTGCCCTGGGAACCTCCTTCTTCATCATCTAAGTTGTCAGGTCTGTTGTTGTCATTGTTTTGTTTTTCAAGACAGGTGTGTCTGTGTGTGTGTGTGTGTGTATGTGTGTGTGTGTGTGTGTGTGTGTGTGTGTGTGTGTTGTAGTAGTCCTGGCTGTCCTGGAACTCCTCCCTCTGTAGACCAGGCTGGCCTCAAATTCATAGAGCCCCGTGCCTCTGCCTCCAAGGTGCTGAGACTAAAGGTGTGTGCCACCACAGCCTTGCGTATTGGGATTTCTTATCTCCCATTCAGCCAAGGGTTCCCTGGGAGCTGGAGTTCAAGGCTTCCTCACCTGGTAGATGCTCAGGTAGGGCCAGATGAACTTAATCTTTTTATCTATTTGCAAAAGTCCTCCTTAAACTTCCTTAAATCCCTTATGACTTCTCTTCTGCCTTTAGTGGTTCTCACATCTCAACCCTTCCCAAGGCTTGCTTTGTATAAACTGAGCATAAGATAGACACTCAGGAAATGGCCTAGCATTCTCTATGTAACCCAGGTTGGTCTTGAACTTGAATCCTCCTGATTCCACTCCAATAATTCTGGGGTTGGTTCTCATCATATACCAGGGGGCCTGGCAGTTAAAAGAAAAGAGGAAAGAGGAAAGAAAAGCAAATGTGTATTTATTCCCTCTCCCCACGGTGGGAGGGCATAACAGCCCCTGTTAACTGAAATGCAGGGATCCAGCTGAGGCCAAATAAATCCGGAAAGAACTGCCAAACCCAGCTAAGCACATTCATCTGGCAGCCAGAGCCAAGCACCACCTCCCCATCCTGCCTTCCCCAGCCCTCCCACCAATGCTCTTCTCCTACCCTGAAATCTCAAATCAGACATCCTAGAGCCCCATAAAGGATTAAGCAGCACTCCTCCTTTAGTTGGATGATGCTATGAGTTTAGTTGTTTCTTTCCTTCCCCCCCCCCCTCTTTTTTCTTTTTGGTCCAAGACAGGAGAAAACAGAATGAAAATTATGCCTTTTTCTCTTACAGAGACAAATACAAGACAAAAAGGGAACTCACCGGAGCTGCCCTGTGTTCTGCAGATCTCTCCCAAGGTCCACAGAGCTCTGGGTGAAGGTAGGGGCAGGGCCTCCACTTAAGGAGGGGAAGCCCAGCCTCTTCTACCCTTCCTGGGTGTGCTGGACACAAAGGAGGGGGTGTGGGGAGGGGGCAGGAAAAAGGAGAGCGAAGGAGGGAGGGAGGAGGTAGAAAGGGGGAGAGTAGGGAGAGGGAACAGGAGGAAAGAGGAAATGAGGGGGAGTGAGGAGGGGAGGAAAATGGTGGAGAAGAGAAAAAAAGAGGAGAAAACGAGGAGGAGCATGGGAAGAAGAGAAGGATGATGAAAAAGAAAGAAACAGAAGGAGGGGAAGGGGAAAAGGAAGAAAGAGAAGGTAGAAGAGAGAAAGGAAGGAGGGAAAAGAAGGGAAGAGGAAGGAGAAGGAAAGGAGAGAGAGAGGAAGGTGGGAGAGAGGAGGAGGAAGGAAAGGGAAAATACAGGAAATGAGAGGAAGGAAAGAAGGTGGAGAGAGAAGAGGGAGAGGGAGGGATGGGAGGAAGGCTGGGGGAGGGTGGAAGAGGAAGCAGGGACAGAAGAAGCCTGAAAAAGAGAAGTAGGCCTGTGAGGCTGTAGACAGATAGCAACCGCACACTGCCAAGTGTTCAGTTACTGTCTGGTCCCGGGACCTTTAGAGCTGCCCTCTGCAAGCTTGGTATTAGCTCTGTTTTAACCCAAAGGGAAACAGAGGCTGGGGGAAATCTTTCTATTTGCCCAAGGGCAAACTGCTTCCAAGCAGCCTAAGTAAAATTGCAAATCAAGACCTCTGTGGTTCCTACGGTCTGGGGGACTTACCCCTCCCTTACCCCTCCCACCACCACCACCACCACCACCACCACCCCGCCTCCGCCGCCGCCGTCGCCGCCACCGCCGCCGCCGCCACCACCACTCCCCTGCCGTCCTCTGGGTCTCCTCACAGCTCCATCAGGACCAAGCTGGACTTGACATCCTGTCATACCCTTTCTGCTTTCTGCTTGGCAGAGCAGGTCCACACCCTTGTGGCTTCTTGTCGAGAGTGAAATATGCTCAACACTGGCATGCTCCGTGTGTTTTGTACAAGGTCAAAACCAAAGAAGACTGGCATCTGGGGATTATGGGTTACAAACAGCCCCGAGCCCAAGGCAAGAAGAGCATGAGACCCAGGCCTTGTTTGACCATCTGCTCAAAGTGTCACCTGCCAGGATTTTCCTTGGTCCCTATCTAGTGTTGTCCCTTACCCACCCACCATACCCTTTAATCCATTTTATTTATTATTACATTTACATCTTTATTGTCTGTATGTATGTGTGTATATGCATGTGCATGGAGATCAGAAGACAACTTTGTTTTTGAGAAAAGGTTTCTCTGTGTAGTCCTGGCTGTCCAGGACCACTGTGTAGACCAGGCTGGCCTTGAACTCACAGTGATTCCCCCTGCCTCTGCCTCCGAGTACTGGGATTGAAGGTGTGTGCTACCATGCCCCGCTCAGAAGACAGCTTTTAAAAGACAGTTCTCTCCTTCAACCATGTGGGCCCAGAGATCAAACTCAAGATGTCAGGCTTGGCAGCAGGCACCTTTACATGATAATGTATCTCACAACCCCGCTTCCTTCCTTCCTCCTTTCTTCCTCCTTCCTTCCGCCTTCCTTTCTTCTTTTAGTTCTTTCTATTTTTCTCTTGATAGGATCCCATGAAGCCCAAACTGGCCTCAAACTCCCTATGTAATCAAGAATAACCTTAGATTTCTTTTCTTTTTCTTTTTCTTTTTTTTTTTTTTCTTTAAACCTTAGATTCTTAACCCTAGGAGCGTACACCATCTCCAGAGCCCTGGAATTACATATAGGCTTGCATTGCTACAACTTTAAACAACAACTGAAAGATCTCAGGCTGCCCTTGTCCCCTTCTAAAAATCAGACGATTTCAGTGGGATGTGTAGAATCCCCCAAACAAAGTTTATTCTGTTCTTGGCACCATCATAACCTGCTCTCTGTGACTCCATTCCTTACACTTATTTTCTTCAAGTTTGTGGGGCGGGGGTGGGGGTGGGGGCTAGGGGGCTGACTCGAATGTTAAGTACTTGGCATACAACCATAGGAACCTAGATTTGGATCCCCAGCACCAGTGTAAAAGTCTCAAGTGGTGGCACACATCTGCATCTAGGGGGCCTTTTCTTGATTAGTGATTGATACAGGAGGACACAGGCCACTGCAGGAGGTGCCACCGTTGGGCACATAGTCCTGGGTTATATAATAAAGCAGGCTGAGCAAGCTGTGGGAGCAAGCCAGTGAGCAGTGCTCCCCCATGGTGCCCTCTTCAGGCTTTGCCTTGCGGTTCCTGCCTTGTTTGAGTTCCTTCCTTGGCATCCCTCGCTGATGCACTGTGAGCAGGGCAGTAAGCCGAACCAATCCCATCCTTCCCAAGGTGCCTTTGAGTGTGATGTCCAACTGTAGCAACAGAAAACAAACAGAAACAGTGACCAGTGAAAACCAAAGTGCGATTCCACCGGAGTCTGACTTGGTGGAATGAATGAGTTTACGGGATTTTCCTACAAAGTATAAATGACGTGTGGCTTACGGGGATGTAGATGACCCCCAAAGCGGCTGCATTAAGAGAAAGTGTCAGCCCAGCTTGGATGACAACTTCCCCACAACTGCATAGATGGAGTGCCTACCCCCTCCATTTAATCTAGGTGCTATATACTCTAGCACTTCCTGATGATATGTGCAATTGGGGCAAAGTTACATACAACTAGCTGGGAGGTACAGGGGTGAGTCTCTGGGATGAGGGTCCAGTGGACCTCCCCACCCCTTCCTACAAGGCAGTGTTCATAGTCAGCATGATTTCTAGGGTCTTTTGCATATAGTCACAGCTGCTCTGGTGAAAAGGATGGCTTGGAGGACAGCACTGTGCAACCCATAATAGAAAAACCTCCTGTTCCCATGGCTGTTCAGGCTGGAGCCAGGGTCATGAATTTGTATTTGTCAGAAGCATACACCCGAGAGCGCTTAGTAGGTGTGCGACTCCTGGTCCTCCTCTCCCTCCACTCCTGCAATTTAATCTCTCAGGTTTGCCTATTGGTGTTGAGTTTACTTTCAGGCTCGTTTTGAGTACACAACATCCTTCCCACTGCGATGAAGGTAAGGCCTAGAACATAAAGTTTCTCCCCCACTGTAACAAATTCCTGAGCGAAACAATCAAAGGAGGAGAGACTTATTTTGGCTCACCGTTTTGTGGGTTTCCATCCATGGGCCATTGTTATTCATGGCAAGGCAGAGACTCCACAGAAGAAGGCAAAGTGGACCTTCTTACTTCCTGGTAGCCAGGAAGCAAACAACAGTAACAGGAAGGGACAAGAGACAAGATTTTTTTTTTAAAGGCACACCCTACCAACTCTAACCAGGCTCTAATGTCCTGAATTTTTCCATTCCCCAACAATCTATGCAAATTTCAAATCTATCAATGGGCCCAGGTATGTCCTACTGCCTACAGGTCACATATGATCACATGCAAACGAGAGCTATGCATGAGGCCCAACACAGAAACTGCAAATTTACTTAACACTTCATGCGAAGCCAGGCAGTGGTGGCTCACACCTTTAATCCCAGCACTTGGGAGGCAGAGGCAAGCAGTTTACTGTGAGTTCGAGGCCAGCCTGGTCTACAAAGTGAGTCCAGAACAGTCAAGGCTACACAGAGAAACACTGCCTCAAAAAACAAACAAAACAAAACAAACAAACAAACAAACAAAAAACTTCGTGAGAATTTTGTTGTTCTTTTAGGGAACTTTTTTGTAAGTTGACGTCACAGTTTTTAAACAGGACCTCTGGATAACAGTTGGAGTCATGCTGCACTGAATGTCTGACTGACATTCTGAGTCCTTCTGAACTCACCATGTCTGGAAAGGCTCTCACAGATGTGCAATTTGCTAATCTCCAAAATGTCCCTCAATCCAACCACACTGACTGTCACACCTGGAGAACTAGCCTGAGGGAGGAAGCAACATGTGGAGTCAGTCATTTGAAGATACCTTGTTCCCCCGTACAAACTATACAAAATTAAGCAAATTATACAGAGCTAGCTCTTTACCCTTTTTTTTTCTCTCTTCTTTGTTTTCCGCTGTGTATCATAACAGAATGCCTTCTCAGACTTGATCCGCTAGCCATGGTATGTAGAAAACAAAACAGTGGTATCCAGGTCTGTGGTAACAGTAGTGTAGTGGAGCCAGTAGCACGCACACACACACACACACACACACACACACACACACACACACACACACACACACACAGAGAGTAAATAAAGGGAAGGATAGTCAGGGGACCCTCATGAGAGGGTCCAGCTCTTATGTCTCAGTTCTCTCCCCGTATCTGCAAATGATCTTGGGAAATGCTGTGCTATATAGAAAATTGTAAGGTTAATTGCACTCGGGACTCCGTGAGGTGGCCATCCCCAGTGAAATGGGAGCTGTGGTGACACAGCTGCTATGGGGGGAGGGTCACCCATGTTCCTATAAGTAAACCCTCGCTCATGCTTTGTGAGAAATCCCAATAAACTCATCGATCTGACCAAGTTGGACTTGGGAGAAATTGTACTTCCAGCTGTTGTTGTGGAATTGTGCTGGACGAGGTTCAAGTCTGACTTCTCTGGATATGTTCATGTTCGGTCTTTGAAGATGGACTCCCTTTTCTCAGTGGCGTTTTCACCTGATCTGGTAGCCTCAGATCTTATAAGGAGCATCACATAGCCCTCAGGGAAGATTACAGGCCTGTTTAGCCAAATACCTGGGGATTCCTGGAGTACCCTGGACTATGTGCTAAGGAGATCCTAGCCTCAGTAAATGACCTTTAACTATACCTAGAAGTTCTTCCCCAACTCATAGGATAATTAAGCACTGTGTTTCCTTCTTGTGATAGGACCCTGTGCAACTGCATGTAAATGAGGTGCTGTCCCACTGCGTGTGGATTAAGTATCCTGGCACCCCTAGCCCCATCGAATCAGACACGTTCACCCTCAAACTCCTCTCCACTGTCCAAGGTTTATAAATAAAGGTTGGCTGACTGGCTGGGGCTTTCTCGTGCTTGCCAGTTCCTCCACCATGACCATCTGAGAATCTATTTATTTTGAGGAAGAACTGTCTCTGGATGCCCAGTAGTCAGGCAGTTCTGGTAGAACTGCCTAGGTAGCTATTGCTGCCACTAGCTCAGTGCTGAGCACCGGTGAAGCGTCTGCCTGGGCCTGTGTCTCACCAGACCTGCCTTTTGGCTCGTCTCAGGCTTCCACCTGCAGCCTCTGCCATGCTCAGCACAGCACAAACTGCTGTAATGCTTTGGTACCATCACTGGATTGTGGAGCTCCCGGGTCTCCACTGCCACCGGATACCAGCAATTTCATTCTAAAAGACCTAAACTGTAACACTGGTGGGAATTCATTTTCCACCTCCCCTGGTAAGACCGGGAACCTGGCCTAGTGCCTGGACCTTTGGGCCTCACCCTGAGCACTCTAAGGCACTCCTGAGGGAAAAACAGGACTTCAGGATCTTTGATCTCAAGGTCTGCTCTTTCTCTAGAACCAAGCAGCGACTGGACCAACCCCCCAGACACGGAACCCAGGTCACTTGCCGGACGCTGAACAACATGTTCTGAGTGCCCATCTGGAATGAATAGGCATTTATTTACATCTACCCAGGAAATGTTAATATAATACTCATCAACTTCACGTGTCATCGTTTCAAGCTTGTCCTTTTCTCCCCAAGGACACAAGTTGTTTGGTTTATAAGATTGCCAGGCCAGGCAGTGTAGTGCACCTGTCATCTCTACTTTTCTGTCTTTTCACCTTTGCAGCCAAGAGCCTTACAGTCCTGCTCCCCACTAAAGAACACTTTTTTGAATGTAACTTGACAGACCAATTCAGTTCAATCCACAGGCGTTACATTTCCATTCAGAAAATTTATGCCTCTCTGTCCGCAATTAAGAAGGAAATATGGACCACATACCCGCTGTGTGCTACAGCAGCGAGAAGGATATCCACGGCTGGCTCAAATTGGAAAAGCTCAGCAAGCTGAGACCCCGACATGCGTATCATAGGCAAAGTATTTGCTCTTCTCCTCTGGCCTGTGTGCGCCTTGTAAGGTCAGAATGAGGACACGAGGAGGATGCTTAGGCAGATTGTCCTTTTGAGTAAGATTTATTAGAAGAGTCATTAAGGTTCTAGATAGACAGCAACATGGTAGGGGGGGGCTCTGAGGATGGTTCAGCTCAAGAGACAAAGTGAGGGGGGTCACCTCTTATAGGTTTCAGAGAGAGAGAGGTGGGAGCGTCAACGTCATGAGTTGATAAATAGCCCATACTTGTAGTTGGGTTGTCTTTGATTCCTGGGATGTGGGGACAGAGCAAGGTTTCAGCCTTTTATTAGTGTGGGTCCTTTCATAATGGGATACAGCACTTATAGCCTCTGATTGTGGAATTGGTTCTCAACCTTCCTAATGCTGTGACCCTTTAATACAGCTCCCCATGTTGTGGTGATGCAACCCCCCACTCCCACAACCGCAGACTTATTTTCATTGCTTCGTCATAACTGTTATTTTGCTACTGTTATGAATCCTAATGCAAATATCTGCCATGCTGGATATCTGCCACGCAACCCTTGTTGGGGTCACGACCTGCAGGTGGAGAGTTGCTGGTTTGGGATCTCAGATGGTCTAGGGTTGGGAAACTTCTTTTGCGGAAGAGCGGATTATAGATTCACAGGCAGACTCACAGTGAGATACCTGTCATTTCCCCTCACAGCCCCTCTAATGGGAGAGAGATAAAGCTGAAGCAGTTGAACTTGGCCTGAGTGACTCCCAGCTCAAACCTAACGGGCCTTCCACCCTGTTCTTCGCTTCAGACACCTCCCGGCCATCTACCTCCCACATGAAAGGGGGAAATTGAAAGCCAGAAATAAGCCATTGGAGAGAGTAAGCTGCCACTGTGGTCCTTAACCGTAAGACACTACCCATTTAAACGTGCCATTAGCAGGCTGGGATGTAGCCCAGCTGGTAGGATGCACAAAGTTTCAAGTTTCATACCCAGCGCTAAATAAGCCTAGCACGGTGAGATATTAACCCCAGCACTCTGGAGGTGGAGGCGGAAGGATCATGAATTCAAGGTGAGTTTGAGGCAACCTGGGCTATATGAAAACCTGTCTAAGAAGGAAAGAAGGAAAGGAGGGAGGGAGGGAGGGGGGAGGGAGGGAGAGGGAGGGAGGGAGAGGGAGAGAGGAAGGGAGGTGTCATTAGCACCTTGTGATTGTTCAGACTGTCATTGCCCTCCAAGTTCTTCTGTCCATGGTTCTGCAAACTCTAAGGCCAAAGGTCATTATGACAGGGAGAGACGGAAAAAAAACTGTGCAGACTGCCCTCTGAGCAAAACACATGGCTGGTTTGTGCTTATGAAAGCCATGGGGGGGAACGACAGCTCCCCTAGCCAGCAGTGTGCTGAGGCCTCCTTGTCTCTTGTGCCTTTCTTTCCCTTCCCCCCTCCCTTGTCTGGGTCATGTTTCAAGTGTTCTTGGTTACTGTGGCTCCTTGCCTGTGAATGTTAAATATTCAGCAATCTCTGGGCTCCTTACTGCTTTTGTGAAAATAGGTTGGCTTTGAGAGAGGAACAAGCTGATCTGAACTAAAGGGAGCGACACAGCAAGCGAGCAGAGTCAACAGTTCAAATGGAAGTTGAAAGGGAAGAAGGCTGCCTATTCAGCAAGACAGGGATGCTGCAAACCAGCACAGCACGGGAGGAAGAGGTGCATCCCTGTGGAAGACAGTGCAGATGGGGTGGGGGTGGGGGTGGGGCTGCAGGAGGCAAGAGTTTGAACTGGGCAAGAATCCTGCTGGGAAATGAATCCTGCAGGGCCATGAGCGAGTCAGAGCCTCTGGGGGTCTCGGTGTCTTCCAAAGGAAAGATGTTTGGATCTACAGTACAGGGCTATTGGTGCAGATTAAATTAAATGAGGCATGTGCTTGGCTCAGTAAATGGGAGCTCTGATTAGTAACCAAAACACGCTGCTAAAGGAAGGAGGCCTGAAAATTATCCAGAGTCAGCTTTCATTGGCAGATGGAGGTTTTAAAAGGGGAGTTCACAAAGGGCTGTCTAGGCATATGTTTATATGTATAGACAGAGATAGCTATAGGAGATAGATGATATAGAGATGGGTGATGTGGGTATAAATACTGAGCTAGAGATACATATAGATATGGATGCTATTGTGATTTATAGATACAGAGATGGATTATATACATAGAAATAAAGAGATGGTAAGGCGGATGTTTTTCCTCCTGGCCCCAAGCTCCTGGAATAATGACTCATGAGACTCCCAGTGTATTTACAAATACCTAGGCCACTCTCACATAGATGCCCAGAACTGTTCGTCCTAGTGATTCCAAACACCGCCCAGTTGACATAAGATGGACCATCAAAGTTGCTATGTATCAGATGCTACGTGAGGCCCTTCATCAGCACTCCTTCATTTTCAAAGCATCCTATGGGATGATGACAACGGTCCCCAGTCCACAGATGGTCAGTCGAGACTCAGAAGTAACTCACATCTATTAGCAGCAGAACTAGGGACTAACTCTCAGGCCCCCTCACACCCCAGCCAGGCTCTAAGCACCACACCACACAGCCTCTCTGTCTTAGGGAGCAAAAGCTATAGTGTCCAAATTCTAATATCCACACAGCTAGGATGTCCTGTTTCCAGAAGCCAAATAATATATGCTGCAGTGAACCTCTCTGTTCGCAGAGCTCCTTTTGGGAGCTGCTTAGCCATGAAAGAATGAAATTAGATCCTACAGAACTAGGCAAATGCCCCCATGAGACACCCTCAACCAACTGACTAGGGCTCTCTGTTCCATGCTGTGACCTCTCACTAGAGCACAGGCACAAATAATGCACCTCAGAAGCAGGTATCCTCTCAAAGAGCAGCCTAATTAGCCTGTTGTTACTTCAGCAGCTTCTCCTAGGAACGTCCCACCCTTGCAACCAAAAAGGCCAAGAGCCAACATCTTAGAGCTGTTTGTAATTATGTGTATAAAGTGTCTTGGCTCCTCAGCGTCATTCCATGTGCCGACTCAGGTGAGGTCACTGTAGCTGTCACGGCCAAAGCACCTTCTAGCAAAGGGAAGGAAGTAACTGTGTCCCTGTCCATGTAGAAGGGAGGGAGGGGGAGGGGGAGGGGGAGAAGAATAGGAGGGGAGGGGAAGGAGGGGAGAGGAGGGGAGAAGGGTGAAAAAGCATGGGAGAAAGAAAAGAAGGAAGGGGAGTGGAATTGGAAAGAAAGAAGGAACAAAGGAAGGAAGGAAAGAATTCCAATCCACGGGAAGAAATCTGTTTTTAGTCTGAGATATTGGCCTTCTTTCCTCTGAGCGGGACAATCTGCTGATGGCTACAGAGAGTCACTCCTGTCTGTTGGATAGTCCCACATGTAGTACGGAAGTCCTTGGTAGTAAGATATGGTTCACTGGGCCCCCCTCAGACTCAAATGACCCCCATACAAGACAAACTTTCTTCCTCAAATCTTTCTCTATCTCAGCACAGGAGAAACCTACAGAAACTTAAGAGCTAGAAGTTGGAGCAACGGCTCAGTCAGCCTCATGAGCATTAGGATCTGAGTTCGGGTTCCCAGCACCTAAGAAATAAAAAACAAAAAAACCCAGCAAAACCAAACAAAAAGACCAAGTAGGCACCCTGTGCCTAGCAGGGGTTTACTAGGAAGGTAGAGATAGGAGGATCACTTGGGGTCATTGACCAGCCAGCCTAGCCTGTTTGATAAATTTTGTGTTCAGTGAAAGAGGCCATCTTGAAATATGAGGTAGAGGAAGATGCTTGATGCTGACCTCTGAATCTCTGCCTCCCGTAACACACGCGCGCGCGCACACACACACACACACACACAGATGCACATAGATGCACACACACACAGACACACACACACACACACACACACACACACACACAGATGCACACACACAGACACACACACACACCCACACACACACACAGATGTGCACACACACACTGACACCCACACACAGACGCACACACACACAGCAAATGCACATGTACTCACACACATATGCAAAGAACTAATTTGAATGTCATCTCTGCTTTACTTCAATGTTATAAATAGTTATGACTAGTGGTTGGAGTTCAGTACCATCTTTCTGTTGCTTTTTGCTTTGCATTTCAGTTTTGGTTTTTTGTTGTTGTTGTTGGCGCTTTTATTTTGTTTTGTTATAAGACATGAGGGTGCTGGGGGAGGGGGATCTCCCTATATCATCTTTTCAGGTCTGGAACTCATTATGTAGCCCAGGATGGCCTCTAATCTGTAATCCTCCTGCTCCAGACTTGTAATCCCGCATGCTCCATGTCTTCTCAGAGGAGAAATTTCCTCACATCCCCCTCAGGCCAAGGGCAGCACCCAGCATTGAACTACATTCACCAACCGTATTGAATTGGCACACTTGGGTGCTGAGTCTACGCTAGAGCCTGTGACTTGGTCTGGAGTTGACTCTTAGCTGGTACTCTGGAGGTCTTCCCCAAGTGTTGGCTTTCAGAAGAGTGCTGTCAGCCTGGGTCTCAAAACAAACAAACAAACAAACAAACCTTGGAATCAAGTTGGAATGTGCCCACACTCATCCTGGCTGAAGCTACGGCATCTAAGCTTTCCCTTTGCACTACTGCTTAATATTTTAAAATTCTCCTTTGGGAGATGAGTCAACTGAGGAGTGGAGGCACAGCTCAGAAATGATCCCTGTGCTCTGCCAGAATCTCCGACCAATATAAAGCTGCTCTCCAGCAGAGATAGGAGCATGGCCTCTTGGGCCATGGGCAGAGAACCTTCAGCCAGGAAAGCATCATCTGCCCTGCACTGTGGGGAAGGCTATGGCTGAAGAGAAAAAAAAAAAAACCCAATGGAGAGAGTGAGATGATTTGATAAGATATGGTCCAGATGGAGGAATCTTAAGCAGAACAGGGGTGTGGTCTGAACAGCCATGGGTGGCCTGCTGGGTGGATTGGAGAGGTCCAGAAGCAAAAAGAGTAATGAGAGCGAACACTAGAGGGGTGAGCTTGAAGGAGACCTACCACTGATGGAAGAAAGAGATGCTACTGAGAGTCTGCAAACAAGCTGGAGGGAAGTGGCCTTGTGAAGGTGGGACATAGTGCTAAAGGTGACAGGTTTCCTTCTGTCTCAAAGGAGAACAAAGTCCTGAGAAAAACTGGAATCAGGACTCTGGGGAAAATAAAAAACTGAATGCACCCGACATTTCCAAACAGTAGCAGAGAAACTCCTTGAACTCAAACTCAAGGTAATAGGAAAATTGCCTGTAGCTCAACCAACTAGAGATGCAACGCCAGCCTGAAAGGTGATGCAATGAAAAGGGGATAAGTATAGCCAATATGAGCATTGAAATGAGATGCAGAAACCAACTCTTGCCATTGTTGAAAGGGAATTTAGCAGCTACAGGTATAGGCTCTGCAGTAGAGTCCTCACCTTGATTCCCCTAATGAAAGGCTGGGGCCGTGGCTCAGTGGTAGAGCACCTGCCTAGCATCCCCCAGTGAGGGGCTAGAGGTGTGGCTTAGTGGTAGAGCACCTGCCTAGAATCTCCTAGTGAGGGGCTGGGGTGTGGCTCAGTGGTAGAACACCTGCCTAGAATCTCACAGTGAGGGCCTGGGGTGTGGCTCAGTGGTAGAGCACCTGCCTAGAATCCCCCAGTGGGGGGCTAGAGGTGTGGCTCAGTGGTGGAGCACCTGCCTAGAACCTCACAGTGAGGGCCTGGGGTGTGGCTCAGTGGTAGAGCACCTGCCTAGAATCCCCCAGTGCGGGGCTAGAGGTGTGGCTCAGTGGTAGAGCCCCTGCCTAGAATCCTCCAGTGAGGGGCTGGGGTGTGGCTCAATGGTAGAGCACCTGCCTAGAATCCCCCAGTGAGGGGCTGGGGTGTGGCTCAATGGTAGAGCACCTGCCTAGAATCCCCTAGTGAGGGGCTGGGGTATGGCTTAGTGGTAGAGCACCTGCCTAGAATCCCCCAGTGAGGGGCTGGAGTGTGGCTCAGTGGTAGAGCACCTGCCTAGAATCCCCTAGTGAGTGGCTGGGGTGTGGCTTAGTGGTAGAGCACCGGCCTAGAATCCCCCAGTGAGGGGCTGAAAGCATGAGTCAATGGAAGAGCAGCTGCTTAGAATCTCTCAGTAAAGTATTATAGCATTTGCCTAACATGCTAAGACCCTGAGTTTGATTCCCAGCACCTAAAAAACAAACAAACAAACAAAAAACAAAAACAAAAAAATAGATACAAATATAATTAGCTCTGGACATGGTGACATATACCTGTTGTCTCAGCACTCAGAGGATTGCCACAGAAGCTTGGAGATTCTGACTCTAAATAAGTAAGTAAATAAGCAAGTAAGTAAGTAAATAAATAAATAAATGCTAATTCCTGGCAATTAAATAAAAACAAACGCTTTGCCGATTTAAAATTCATCTCTTTCTAATTATTCTCCTATTATTACTGTCAGTGTTTTGGAGATTATTCACGCCTGCAGACTCTCTGTTTGCAAATGCTGCAGAACGGTGTATGCTGTTTCACATCTCAGCTACATTTAGTGACGTCTCAGCTGCCTACTAGAGTGACATGGTCCCAGGATGGAGGGGGAGGGGGAGGGGAGGGGAAGGGAGGAAGCAAATAAAAGTTGAATGGTAGCATTCCAGTCCCATGGGACGGTGATGGGATCACAGCCTCCCTTTCCAATCCCCACAAATGCCCACTTTATCCTGACCCCGTATCTTTCACCTCCACCATGTAACAGCTGGCCAGCTCAGCTCCCTGCCTCTGGCTTAGTGCCCTGTGCCCACCTCAGCTGGCCTTGACAGCCCAGGCACCAAACTACCTTAAGTGTGAACATGATCCCAGGCAGTGGCCCTGGGCCTACATTCCATGGCAGGTGGATCAGCATTACCCCAAGTTTTTCGGGTCAGATCCCAGGGCCTAGCAACCGCAACAGGGCTAGGCTCAGCTGTTCGTCATCAAACGACAAATTAATAGTGAAAAGCGGAGAAAAGGTTTAGAAGAGGAACAAACACAGAGATCCAGCGACCGACCGCAGAGGTTCCTCTTCCAAGTCCTCGCATGGGTTGCGGGTTTAAATACACAAGAGGCTTGCACAGCAGAGCTCAAGAGGATGGCTCGGCAGTCAAGAGCGCTCTTGCACAAACCCGGGTTTGGTTCCCAGCTCCCACGTGCTGCTCAAAACTTGAGTTGCAACTCAGGTGTTGCGCAAAACTGCCTGCCTGCCACTCAAGTTCGAAAGAATTGAATGCTTTCCTTTGGCCTCCGTGGACACCAGGCCTGCGTGTGGTGCATACACATGCATGCAGGCAAACACCCATACACATAATATAAAAACAAATGTAACGAAGAAGGTGATGTTTGCGTGGCTAAGCGAACCTTTGTCAAGGTGTGGCTGTGCCCGTCGCTATCCCATCATTGCCTCACCTCTAGCTTCTGTCACCATCATCTAACAAGTTGGCAAAACTGTGGGAACTATCTTCCTGAGACGAGCTCTGCCTCCGGTGGGTGTCAGAGCCCTCGCTAGCCCTTCCTTCCCCTAGCATAATATTTGAGGAGAAATTCTAATTCCTTGGGGTCCACCATCTTGAAAGTCTGATAGCCAAGTGGAGCAGCACAAGTGTTTCTTTAAAACAGTTTCGTTTGCCCCAGCATCACCTCAGCATCGTCTAAACCGTCATCCCCTGGTACCCAGGCCCTGCAAACATCTGGATGCTCTTTCCTCAAATTCTATCTCCACCCCACGACCCAAGCTGGAATTCTAGTCCATCTTTAGATCTCAATTTCAGGGGTCACCTTCTTCCCTAAGCCTAGGTTGAGGGGGGGAGAGGAGTCTCTTCTGCCTGCCCCCAATATCTCCCTCCTAACTGTCGAACACTAAGTACACAGAGAGGGCACATTAGCCTCTGTTGCCAGGGGAGAGTCCTGTTCCCTGCAGCAGGAGCCATATCTTTTCCACAAAATGGCATTTTTAGCTTGGCCTGGCTGAACGTGAGCACTTGGCAAATATTTGACTGGAGAGAAGAGGACCTCAGAGCCTCCCTGGGCTGACACTGATCAGTATGCCTTCTCCTAAGAGAAAAGGTCAAAGGTCCAAAGCCACAGCTTGGAAAACAGGGGGAGATGGGAGATTAAGATGCTTGCTCTAGCCTTGCAGCTTTCTCACCATGTCCTCGGGGCACTCAGCAAGGTTAGTGCCTTTAACAAACCTCTGTGTATTAACTCAGTTCTCACGATCAGTCTATGTGGGATGCATTGCTGTGGTTATCATGATGCTCTTTGAATGTGGAAGGTTGGGAAGGTTGGGAGATGTCTCAGTGGATAAAGTACTTGCTACAGAGCATGAGGATCTGGGCTTGATCCCTAGAGCCCAGGTAAAAGCCAGACATAGCAGCACATGTCTATGATCCCAGCATCCTGGGAGACAGACCAGAGGGTCCCTGGAAACTCACATGGGTACCACAGAACACCCATCCATGAACAATAAGAGACCCTGCCTCAATCAGGATCAAAGGCAAAGACTGGCACAGGAGCTTGTTTCCTGACTCCAAATGCACACCGTGGAACACACACACACACACACACACACACACACACACACACACAACCTCATGGACACACAGGACAAATGTAGCGGCATACATTTTTAACCCCAACACTAGGGAAGCAGAGACAGGAAGACAGATCCCTGAAGCTGAATAACAAACCTGGTAAACCCTGAGCCCCAATTTCCAGTGAGAAACATCTCCCCAAAAAACCCCAGTGTAGACAGCAAGGGGTAACACCTGTGGATGACCTCGGGCCCCCATACACACATGCACAAACATGTTCCCATACATGTCTGAAAACACACATATAAACACACCTGCAATTATACACACACACACACACACACACACACACACACACAAGAGTAAACAAATAATAAAGCTGACGCCCACAAGAAGATTTTACACTACAATTCGAATTGAACATCCCTAATATAAACATCAGAAATCTGCAATGTTACAAAAGCCAAAATTTGGGAAGGGGGTGTTCACATAACTGGTTTCGGGACATTTTAGAGTTTTTCTTTCTGTCGTAAGGATATTCAATCGGAAATGTCTATATAAACATTCTAAAACCCTAGAGAAAATGAATGGCCCAATCCCAAACACTTCTGTCTTCAAATGTTTCAGATAAGGTCTACTTGGAACTGGCTTGGCAGGAGAGAAGAGGTGCTAGAGAGAAATATATGTGCATCTTCCTTTGGCTATCTGACTATTGAAACACTGGCCTGGAAAATAATTCAAATTTCACCGGGAGTCCTATGCTGGGGAAAGGGAAAGGCTGAACGCCCAGTGCCACATGGGGACAGGGAGAAACTGGAGACAATGATGGGCTGGTGATGGGCGAGACCAGACCTGGACCACAGCTAGTTAATTTTTGCAAACCTTTTGGCCTCTATTTAAACCTAAACTTTGTGTCAGGCCTCTGAAGATGGACTTGGGAAGTCACGGGAGCTCTGTCCTCCTCTTGCCGTAAGGAAATCTCTGGCTCTGCTTCTTGCTGTTACTCGACTCTAATTGCTTTAGTAAGGATGGAAAGCGGAGCCCGGGCTTTTGCCCTAAAACTTTAAAGACCCGTTTATTACTCAATGTAGAAATAGCGAACAAAGTTGAAAGCCTCTCACTTAAGCCCCAGGTTTTCCCTATAAATCTGAAGTTCAATTTGAGGCTGGAAACACCCCCAAATTCTGGAGACATAAATAACGCCATTAGAGGAAAAATGCAAGTCAAGTTTCCCACACTTACTATACCACCCAGCCCGATCTTTCTCTTATTCATTCATTCATTCATTCATTCATTCATTCACTTTACTTCTGGATCATAGCCCCATGAGGCCTTCATCTCCTCCTGGACCTACCCTCCCTCCTTCTTCCCCTACCCCCCTCCTCTATCCCTCAGAAAAGGGGAACCTCCCCTCTACCCACCAATCAAGTGGCATCTGGACTAACCCTCTTCCCCTGTAGCCCTGTGACCTGGCTAGGCAGCCCCACCGGGTGGGGGGGGGGGGAGTGATCAGAAAGCATGCAACAGAGTCCTTGTCAGAGACAGGCCTCATTCCCCTTACTAGAGGACCCACTTGAAGACTGAACTACCCATACAGGCTACATCTGCATAGAGGGCCTAGGTCTAGTGCTTGCGTGGCCCTTGGTTGGTGCTTCAGTCTCATAAGCCCCTCCCCCGGGCCCTGGTTGGTTGGCTCTGTTGGTCTTCTTGTGGAGCTCCTGCCCCCTCCCTTGTATCCTTCCTCATCCCACTTGTCCACAATTCTCCCGGCGCTCTGCCCATTATTTGGCCTCTTAATGTGGTTCGGGACAGACTCTTCCGTCTCTGGTGAGGTCATTTTTTGTGTCGAAGGAACATTATATGGGTGATCATAAAGGGGACCATAAACCATGAAGACCAGGCAAGGCAAACTTTCTCACCTCTCTAGAATTTCACTTTTCTCATCCACAAGCAAGAGTGAAGCTCAAAGCCATTGACGGCCCCCCCCAGCACGTTAAGTTTAAATGCAGTGAGAAATGTTAAATGCTGTGATTGAAACCTAAGTGTACCCAGTGAGCTCCTGTGTTTGAGCATCATCAGAGCTGATGGGTCTATTTCTGAAGACTGTAGAGCCTTTAAGAAGCTGAGCCTCGCCACAGGAAGTATGTCACCAGGGGGCTAAGCCTTGAGGGTTTAAAAACTAAGTTTCATTTCCTGTTCACTGCCTGCTTCCTGAGTGCAGATTC
This sequence comes from Acomys minous, assembly GCF_964271855.1. Classification (NCBI taxonomy): domain Eukaryota; kingdom Metazoa; phylum Chordata; class Mammalia; order Rodentia; family Muridae; genus Acomys; species Acomys minous. The sequence continues at coordinate 76,741,590 of NC_140498.1, forward strand.
AATGTGACTAGCCAGCCTCCTCCTGCTCCTGCCACTGTATCTCCTGTGCCTGTTACCATGTCTTCCCCACCATCCATCTACAACTGTGAGCCAAAATAAGTCCTTTCTCCCTGAAGTTGCAATTTCTGTGAGCTACTTCAGAAACATCTTCTCCTCATTCTCCTCATTCTCCTTCTCATCCTCTTCCTCCTCCCTCCTCCCCTTCCTCCTCCTCCTCCTCCTCCTCCTCCTTCTTCTTCTTCTTCTTCTTTTTCTTCTTCTTCTTCTTCTTTTTTTCTTCTTCTTCTTCTTCTTTTTCTTCTTCTTTCTCCTCTTCTTCTTCTTCTTCTTCTTCTTCTTCTTCTTCTTCTTCTTCTTCTTCTTCTTCTTCTTCTTCTTCTTCTTCTTCTTCTTCTTCATTCTGCACACACTAAGAAGGGCAGCCTCCAGACCCACTTCTGGGTACCAGTGAAACTCGGGGTAATGGGTACCTAGCCCAGTTGGTAGAGTGTTTGCCTAACACCACATATGAGGACCTGGGTTCCATGCCCAGCACCACATAAACAAGGTATATAATTTTACCACTACAGAAGAGAAGAAGGGGTTCAAGATCATCCTTGGCTTTATGGTGAGTTTGAGGCCATCCTAGGATACGTGAAACCCTATCTCAAAAAAATAATAATAATTCAGGATTCTACAATGGGAATTTCATTACAGTTGTTTCTGGTTTTGTTTTTAAATTTCACATGATTTCCAAAAGCAGATCTTTCCTATAACTATTTTGGTATTGACACCGAGAGAGAGAGAGAGAGAGAGAGAGAGAGAGAGAGAGAGAGAGAGAGAGAGTTCCAAAGTAACTATACATACATAGTGTGTGCATATGTGCACGCACCTGTGCATACACACACACACACACACACACACACACACACACACACACCTCAAGGCATTAATGAAAAGAAGGCAGTAAGGTAGGGTATTATTATGTAGCCCAGGCTGGTCTGGAACTCAGAATTTTCCTGCCTCAGCCTCCCAACTGTTGGGATATCAAGACTTGACCATTGCTCAGGATACACAAGCCTTTCTTGATGGATATCAATCCATCCTCATTCTGTAGGGTTTTATTTGTTTAGGATGCAGAATCATCCCTTGCTTGCTTTATAGAGTCTGAGTGATTACTTAGAAACACTACCACAGGGTAGAGGAGGCCTGAAGCTGGCAGGCTGACTTCACGGGCAAGCTTGCCTGTTAGCATTCGTGTTGGTTTTATATACTTATGTTTCACAGAGCCCTCATCAACTGGCCTCTTACATCTGAGTAGATTACAATGTGTTTATGAGCCTGAATCCTTCCAAGGCAGTGGCTAATTGGTCTCAGCACACAACAGCAGGGGAGTCTCTTTATCCTGATTTAACAAAGGAAGGCACTTCCTGCAGAGAAGTGAAGGGACTGGATCCGCGCCATCGCATTGAATCTAATCACCACTGTAACCCACACACTTACCATCACCCTTAATTTTTAACATACTTGGAGGGCACTCAGCTATCCAAACTGGTCTTCCAGGAGCCCGAGGATTAATAGACCTTCTGTGTAACTATCTCTCAAAAACCTAAGTAAGTTATGAAATAAATATTTATTGAATGCAATGCTGTCCACTGCTTTCTCCTTCTTCCTTGGCACCAGCCACAGAGGTGCATGGCGTTAGACCTCTCATGAATTCTCAGGCTGTCAAAAGAGGACCAGAGGCTGGAGGAATGATGTCTCAACAGTTAAGATCACTCGCTGCTCTGGCAGAGGAGTTGAGCTCAGTTGCCAGCATCCACATCAGATGGTGCACAACTGCATGTAACCTTAGCTCCAGGGATGCAGTGTCCTCTTCTGGATTCAGCTGGTTCCTGCATACATACCTACACACACACACTGATATACACATACTCATAAATAAAAATAAAATATATCTTTTTTCATAAAAAAAAAAATGAGGACCAGGAAGTGCATACCAATAATCAGACCTACGTCAGGATGAAGTGTCACAGATAGAAAGCCAGCAGGGCAGATGGTGGTGTAAGAAAATGATTCAAGGGCCACTTCTTAATGCTCAGCATTGCTTACAGGGACAACAAGCCATCAAAGTACCTGCTGCCCAGTGGTTTCCGAGTCTTCCAGGTCCACATCATCAAGGAGCCAGAAATTCCTCCATCACTCACAATGTTTTCCTTCGTGTAAGGTCATGGAAAGAGCAGCCCAGCAGCCATTAGGGCTACCATTGCCGATGCCAGCTTGCCCAGAGAAGAAAATGAAAAGACGGCTAATGCATATGTTTTATTTGTGCTTAAACTAGAGACCACAGAGCAGGAAGTGGTGGCTGGCACACATCTATAATGGCCAGCACACCAGAGGTGGGAGATTAATAGAGCTCATTGTCATCCTCACCTTGAGCTAAATGAAATTCTGAAAAACCAAAAAAACAATAACAACCAAAAGATAAATAAATAAATAAATAAGACCACCGCCCCTAAAAGCAGAAAACCAAAACAAAACTCAACCAACCAAACAAACAAACATAGAACCCAGCTATGAAGCAAGGCTAGGGACGAACGTGGCTCGGTTGACAGGATGCTTACCTAGCATCCGGTGCTGCACACAGTGGGTGTGGTGTTACAAGCCTGACATCCCAGCACTCTGGCGACCGAGGCAAGAGAAATGGGATTTCAAGGTCATCATCAGCTACATGGTGAACTAAAAGTAAGTTGCATGGGACCCTCTCTTATTCTTTTATTTTATCTCTTCTAAAAAGGGATAAGGCCTGAGGTATGCGAATATTTTTTTTTGTAGATTCATTCCATTTATCCATTCATTTATTAAGAGAGGATCTCATGTAGCTCCTCGTGGGTACAACAGGACCAGCCACTTCATGCTCTTGCTACCATTCCTTCCTTGTGTGTAGAATAAAGGACAGTGGCATGGATGCAGCTCACACTGTCTGGGCTAACAGACATGGATTCTTCTTCTTCTTCTTCTTCTTCTTCTTCTTCTTCTTCTTCTTCTTCTTCTTCTTTTTCTTCTTCTTCTTCTCCTCCTCCTCTTCCTCCTCCTCCTCCTCTTCCTCCTCCTCCTCCTCCTCCTCCTCCTCCTCCTCCTCCTCTTCTTCTTCTTCTTCTTCTTCTTCTTCTTCTTCTTCTTCTTTTTCTTCATTTCATTTTTTGAGACAGGGTTCCTCTGTGTAGGCTTGGCTGTCCTTAAATGGCTTTTTAGAAGAGGCTGGCCTCAAACTCACAGAGATCTGCCTGCCTCTGCCTCCCGGGAGCTGGGATCAAAGGCGTGTGTTGCCACATCCAGCTGTAAACTTCTACTTTAAGTTGCACTAGACAGGCATTTTGCTGCAGTGATGAAAAAAGTAACCAATACACCTCCCTCCTAAGGAGGCTTTAGGGTATTACTAAATACCAGGTTTCCCAGACCTCACTCTGTAAGTCCCAGGTGGGCCCAGGATCAGAGTCTATGTGAATTACTCTTCTAACTGAGGATGACTCAGGCATGGTGGCACACTCCTATAATCTCAGCAGTCAGGCAAGAGGATCTCGAGTTTGAGGCTAGTCTGAACCACATGGTAAGAGCCTGCTGCAAAGTGAAGATAACTGGGTGACACTTAGTGGTGAATCCCAGAGATCCCAGCATTTTGGAGTTGGAGGCTGGCAGAGCAAGAGTTCAAGGTCATTCTCTGCTGCATAGCAAGTGCCAGGGCTTTCTGAGACCTTGTCTCCTAACAAAATAAAATAAAAATAATAAATGAGGGATAGAAGACAGGGCAAAATTTTGGGGTGGGGGGGCCTAAATGTATCCAAGCTACTGCCATTGTTCAATGTGAACTTCATAGAGGTTAATCCAAAAACATGGCTTATTTTTAAAAGTTTGGTCAAACCTAAGACTGATTGATGGCTTAGTTTTCTCAATAGTGCATGGAACTGAATTGAACTAGGAACATGAAGGGGATGGTAACGTGGCTACCTAATTAGCATCATGATTAGGTACTTTCCCCCCTGAAGCACAGTTTTATGCATTAGTAGTCAGAAGAGCTTTATTGTGGTAGGTTTTTGAATGTCAACTTAGCAGAATTTAGACTCTCCCAGAAGATACACCTCTATGCATGTCCTCAAGGGCATTTCTAGGGAAGATTGACAGAGGAAAGACCCACCCTCAAAGTGGAAGAGGACGTCCATCGGGCAATTCAGATATAAAATGATCCCGAGGAATAAGCCAGCCGTCACCTCTTCCTCAGCAAATGTTTCTGTCACTACTGCTGCCGTCCTTGGTGGACACCAGACTCCATTGTCTTTGGCCTTCTAATGTGCACTGGGTACCATTGGTTCTCTCGGAGGGCTCCAGTCTTTCCCTACCCACTTGGGACTGCCAAGGCATCAAGTTCCCATAGTCTCTGGTGTGTAGACAACCCTTGCTGGACTACCATGACCTTACTGTAAGCCCATCTGACAGGTTCTCTGTGTAATGTGTGCACACTGCATTGGCCCTGTTCCTCTACAGCAGTGGTCCTCAACTTTCCTGATTCTGCAACCCCTTTAACACAGATCCTCATGTTGCGGTAACCTCGAACCATAAATTTGCTTTCATTGCTACTGCATAAGTATAATTTTGCTACCGTTATGAATCTCAATGTAAATATACGTGTTTTCCGATGGTATCAGGTGACCCCTGAGAAAGGGCTGTCCGATCCTCAAAGGGGTCTCTCAGGAACCACTGTTCTCAAGAACCCTGCCTAATGCAGGCATGAAGAGAAGGAGAGCATTCGTGTGGTGCCCCGTGCCTTCAGCACCAGCACCCGGGAGACAGAGGGGGAAAGGCGGCATTTTGGAGGCCAGCCTACTCTACATAGTGAGATCCTATCTCAAAAATCCAAATAAAACGATAAGGAACAGCCCAAGCCAAACTGCTGTGGTCCAGGTGACAATGGGCAGGTAATATACCCTCAAGAGCTTCGGTTTCATTGTCCATAAAGCACAACTAATATATAATACGGATGCATATCCTAAACGCTATCATAAGCTAAAGATGCCAGACACTCAAGGCTGTATATCTAGGGTATAACTCTATTTATGTGAAATGTCCTGTGTGATCAAATCCATAGAGATAGGAAGTAAATTAATGGTTGACAGGGACTGGGCAGAAGGGGGAAAGGAGAACAGACTATTTAATAGGTAGAAGTTTCTCTTTAGGATGATGACAGTGGTCTGGTACTAGCTAGTGGTGATGGCTACACGATATTATGAATATACAAAGTGTTGCCGGGTTGTATTCTTTAAGAGAGTTAAAATGGGAGCTGGAGAGATGAATCCGCCATTAAGAGCACACACTCTTCAGGTCCCGGCTCTGATGTGAGTAGCTCGCAATTGCCTGTAACTCCAGCTCCACATCTGTCGCCTTCTTCTAGCCTCTGTGGGTACCCCAGGCATAAACACATATACATAATTTAAATTAAATCTTTTTTTTAAAAAAAAAGATATTTGAAAAGAGGGTGGGGAGATGGCTCAGTTGGTAAGATACTTGCTATAAAAATCTCAACATGCACAATGTCACACACACACACACACACACACACACACACACACACGTGCAATTACGCACATACACACACAAAACAAATACACACCCTCCATGTAATTTTGCCAGGAATCATAACCATGAGATCAACCAGAACAAAGTTCAAACTGTTTCTGTATTAAGACCTTCAATGCCCGAACAACCAGAAGACTGTTCTACAGCCTTGAGCCTGTATGTACCTCTAATGGCCTACACATAAATAAGAGACATAAAAATAGCAATAATGAGCTTGGGAGGGAGGGGGGGAACCTAGCTAATTTATACCATAATCAAAATGCCCAGGAATCTTTAACAATTGAAGAACCGATGCCAGTCTCCGCCGTAAGCACGCCCGACTGTATTATTGCACATGCGAGTGTAATTTCTAAATTGCAGTGTATAATGTGGAAGGGTGGTGTGCGATCTCTGAAAGGCAAAAAAGTATTTACGTTTCTCTGCGGCATCATTCCCTGATGAGAGAAATCAAAGGGATTATTGGAACAGTGTATTACAGAGCTCGGGAGCGGAACAGCTCAGAAAAAGACTATCATTAATCTTTGCACAGCTGCAGAGAGGAAACAGGGAGTGAGTGCAGAGGTGTGGGCCCCGCTGCTCCCAGTACCCAAGAGGCCTTCCAATGGGCATCTCAACCCCAGATAGGCACCTGCCCTAAGGGTAGCCATTGACTGGCTCTGGAAACGACGGGGTCAGCTGTTAAGGGCGAATGAACTACCCACCAGGCAGCTGTCCCCACATATCTGACCAATATGTGCTCCCTGCACACACACTTCCACCATCACCTAAAGGATAGAATCTAAGTTTGCTGTGTTGTCTATTTTTCTCACTGATATGACGTCATACCTAAGAAGCAATGTAAGGAGCTGGGGACATGATTAAGTGCGTGTTGTGCAAGGGTGTGGACCTGAGTTTGGATCCCACTTCCACATAAAACGTCAGGGCCACTGGTGGGGGCGAATGAGGCATCTATAACCCTAATGCTGAAGAGGCAAAGACTGGCCGATTCCTGGAGCTTGCTGGCCAGTCTAGCCAAATCCGTTAGCTCAGGTCCAATGAGAGAACTTGTCTCAAAAAATAAGATGGATAGTGATTGAAGAAGATACTCTACATCAATCTCTGGCCTCTACATGCTTGCTCACACACATACACACTCACTTGCATCTATGTGTGCGCGCGCACACACACACACACACACACACACACACACACACACCAGACAAAAAGCAACTTGAGGATTTATTTTGGCTTCATGGTGAGGAAGGCATCGCAGGTGGGTCTTCACCCACAGTGATGGGAACTTGCGCATGAAGACTTGTGATCTGTGAAGTGGATCAGGAAGCAGAGGAGAAGGGACAGGAAGCAGCGGTGTTAGGTTGCAATCCTGAAAGCCTGCCCACTGCGTCCTACTTACAGGAGCCAGGTCTCCACAGCCTCTGTCAATAGACACACTAGGTCGAGACTAAATACCAAACCCCTGAACCTGGGGAGGCATTTCACTTCAGGGCTTAGCAATGGGCTCTTGCGATGATAGCTCCTCCCTGCCTCTGCCGTCATTCCTTCTATTGTGGATGGAATTGATCCCTCAAGGATCCCGTGTTGGTGGATTTGTACACAACATATTGGGGGGGCGGGGTATACAGGGGGTTGCGGGAGGTCCTTAGATCATATAGAGACAGCCCCTCAAGGGGGATTGTGGTGGGGCTGAAGAGATAACTCGTGTTAGAGCACATGCTGGTCCTGCAGAGGATTCAAGTTTGGTTTCCAGCAGCCACATCAGGCAGCTCTCAACTATGGTAATGCCAGCTACAGGGGATCTGATACCCAATTCCAACCTCTGCAGGCAGCACACTGGCACATGTACACACAGAGACATACATGCACGCTTATATTAATCTTTCTTTAAAATAAGATTTTATTTTTTAGGGGCATTGGTCCTTTTGCCTGAACGTATGTCTATCTGAGTGTTGGATCCCCTAAAACTGGAGTTACAGTTGTAAGCATCCATCCACGTGGGTGCTGAAAACTGAACCAGGGTCCTCTGGAAGAGCAGCCAGTGCTCTTCGCTACTGAGTCACCAGCTCTTCAGCCCCTTTCGCCTGCATGTATGTCTGTGTGAGGGTGTCAGATACCCAGAAAATGGAGTCACAGGCAGCTATGAGGTCCCATGTAGGTGCTGGGAATTGAACCAGGGTCCTCTGGAAGAGCAGCTGGTGTTTTTAACCACTGAGACGTCTCTCCAGCCCCTGTGTTAATTTTTAAAAACAAAAAGAAAGAAATTGTGGGGCCTGAATCCCAGGCTTGCTTCCTGTTTCCCTCCCAAACATGCTCTCTGCACACTTGTTTCCACCGTGCATGCATTCTTCCTTGAAGCCTTCTTCAGACCTGAGCTGAGGCCAGCATGGCTCCCTCAAACCCCTGGAACTGTGAGCTAAATAAATCTCTTTTATTTACAAAGTTAGTGCCTCTCAGGTATTATAGTTTAGAAAACTGAACTAATCCTGGACCCCCTTTTTTCTCCCTTACTTTGCATTTCACACAACAAAAATTTAGAAATACTTTGAGTTTTCTAAGCATACCTGAATACAATGGTTTTGAATGGGGGCAATTTTGTCCACTTTCTCTGTGACATAAGTAAAACTGCTCAAATATTTTGGAGGCCAGAAGATCATGAGTCTCAAATGCTGAACATTGAATTATAGGGTTTTTTTTTCATTTCTTTATTTTTGGCTTTTCTTTAAGCTGATTGTACTATGCCCTTGTTTTTTTTTTCTTTTGAAATAAGAAAGTGTATAACTGTTTTTTTATTTTACAAGAACTTAGAGATAAAATACTTTAGATTTTTTTAAAAGAGACATTGGACTTTAAAAATGTTGAAATTTTTAGAAGTTGTAGGGCTATTAAACTTGGACTCTGTTTTATATATTATGATGTTGAGATCTCGGTGACAACAAAGGGAAAGGTCGTAGTTTTAAAATGTGTTTGTGTGTCAAGTTGAAAAAACATGTGGAGGAGTCCTGGCTGATTTTATTGCCAACTTAACGCAACACAGAGTCACATGAGAAGAGGGAACTTTAACCGAAGATTGGTCTGGATCAGATTGGCCTGTGGCCTTGTCTGTCAAAGACTATCATCACTGATGATTGATAATGTCCGGGTCTAGCCTGCTATGGGAGGCACCAACCCTAGGCAAGTGGTCCTGGAATGTGTTTTAAAAACAAAACAGAACAAAACAAAACAAAATGACGCTCAAATGAGACAATGAGTGTTTCTCTGTGGTTCCTGCTTCAGTTTCCTGCCCCAGATTCCTGCCCTTTCCTCCCTCAGTAACAGATTGTGACCTGGAAATGTAAGATGAAATAAAACCTTTGTCCTGGAGTTCCTTTCGGTCTCGGTGTGTCCACTGTAACTGAAAACAAAGTAGGACACTCAGGTACTACGAAAAGGACTAACACTCCACCCCTTTTATTTCCTCACTTTGTATGTCACTCCATAAACGTTCTGAAATACTTTGAAGTTTTCCAAGTATACTCCCAATACAGTGATGTTAAATGAACAGGAGGAAGCAATTTTACCCTTTCCCAGTAATGATAACAGTGAAACTTAGAAGACTTTTTTTTTCTTGCCCCAACTAACATCCAGAGGCAGAGAATTCTGCTAAACACTCCGCAGTGCACAGATCTTTACTTTCTCTGCCTAGAATGAACAATCCAACCTAACATGCCAATAATGTTGTTTGTGAAAAAACTTTCCTTGGTAAATTGCACCAACTGTACAGAATTTGTAATAGTTAGTATTGCCAAAATTGACAGAACTACCTAGGTTAATTCAACCTGGGACCCGGGACCATCGGATGGTGAGAGCCACATCAAGGAAGGTCTTCCCTTCTTAGCTTATCCTCTGGAAGCACCCTCACAGACATACTCAAAGAGGTACCAATGCCCTAGCCACATATTTTGCATATGTGGGCGGTGGGAGGGGCCATATGTGTGGGTACATCTGCCTGAGTGTATTTGTGTGTGTGTGCGCGCGTGTGTATGTTGTGTGCATGCCCTCCAAAGGACAACTTTAAGAATCACTCCTCAGGGGCTGGAGAGATGACTCAGAGGTTGAGAGCACTGTCTGCTTGTGCAAAGGTCCTAAGTCCAAATCCCAGCAACCGCATGGTGGCTCACAACCGTCTATAATGAGATCTGATGTTCTCTTCTAGTGTGCAGGTATACATGCAGGCAAAACACTATATACATAATAAATAAATAAATCTCTCTTATCACTATCCTTTTTTTTTTTTTTTTTTTTTTTTTTTTTTTTTTTTTTTTGAGACAACATCTCTTGCTTGCTACATAAGCTAATCTGGGTGGCCAGAGAGTTCCAGGGGAACACCTGCCTCTGCCCCTCCCATCGCACAGCACAAGAATTATAAGCACAGGCCATCACACCCTGCTTTTTATGTGGGTCCTAAAGATCAAAGTCAGGTCCCCATGCTTGCAAGGCAGGCATTTCATGGAACACACGTCAGTGTCAGAGAACGGCTTGCAGGCATTGGCTCTCCTTCTATATCACATGAGTCCCAGGGATCAAGGATCGAACTCATATCTTCAGACTTGGCAGCAAGACGTCTTAATCGGCTGAGCCATCTCACCAAGCCCTCTCTGGATGCTTCTTAATCCAATCAAGTTAACAGCCGGAATTAACCGTGGAACGCTTCCCCCATGGCATCCCTTAACCGTCAGCGCTAACTAGATAGCAAGTTCCGGGAGAACAAAGTCTCAAGGCTCGGGCTGTAAGGCCAAACAGTACAGAGAGTAGGGATATTTATGGAATGCCAAAGAATGGACAGGAAATTGGAGAAAGGTGACTGCCAAGGGCATTTATTTATCAGCTTTGGCTCTCCCGCTGAAATGGTGCCTGGAGCGTGGCCCAAACCCTGGGACAAAAGAAGAAACTCTTGGCTCCAGCTTACTGTCTGGCTTTCCCTGCCAATCAAAGTTGTCCTGGAAAGGAACAGCCTCTGCCGTTTTTTGTTGAGCACAATGACACCGCTTAGAGGAGAGCCTTGCCTTCAGGAAATTCCAATGAGCACATTTTATTGTTACCTCCCTACAGTAACGACTCCCATGGGGTTACACCAGGTGTAAAATAATTACTAAAACATCCCTGACACAGACAGAGCCCCCCCCCCCCCCGCCCCGCATTGAAGTAAGGCTCCTGCTTCAATCCGGGAGGGAAGGGCTTGCTCGTAGAAACAAAAAAGTGTGGTGTGGAAGCCGCACAGAGGCAAGAAGAACAATCACGGAATGAGAGGGTGGAGGGCAGGAGGAAGGGCTCAAGCTTTCCAACCCAGCCTCACATCGCCCCACTTCCTGCCTCCGCAGCTTGGCTCCCTCCTCCATAAAACCTGTCTTTCCTAAAGGTGGTTGTTGCCTTAGGATGCGGGTCCTCTTGAGTCTAACCACGCCCAGATCGGGCCCATTAAGCTGGAGACACAGCTTGGTTGGTAAAGAGCTTCTGAGCATGCGTGAAGTCCTGGGTTTTCCCCCCAGGAACTCCAGTTAAACTCCAGGTCTGGTAATCGCAGTGCTAGGGAGGTGGACCCATGAGGAAACTCTGGAGGGACGCCTGAGTGGCCAGCCTAGCCTATTTGGCAAGCTCCAGGATAAGAGGGACTGTCTCAAAAAGTCAAGGCAGAATGCACCTGGAAAAGAACACCTGAAGTTGACCTTTGGCCTCCAAAAACATGTGCGACCACCAAGAACACACAGAGAGGGGAAAGGGGGGGACTAGAGAAATGGCTCAGTGGCTAAGAGCTCTTACAGCTCTTGCTGAGGATCTGTCTTCAGTTCATCCACACAGGCTGGGTGGCTCATAATGGCCAGTATAGGTACCTGCATCCACAGGCACTGTGGTGGTTTGAATGAGAACACACACACACACACACACACACACACACACACACACACACACACACTGTTCAATAGATTCATATATTTGACTGCCTTATTCCTAGTTGGTGGAACTGTTTGGAAAAGAATTACATTGGTTCTAATGGCTGCAACCCTTTAACACAGTTCCTCATGTGGTGGTGACCACCAAGCATAAAATTATTTTCATTCATAACTGTGATTTTGCTACTATTATGAATCATAACAGGAATATCTGGGTTCCCTGACGGTCTTAGGAGACCCTTGTGAAAGGGTCACATGACCCCTCAAAGGGGTCACGGCCCACAGGTAGAAAAGCATTGGATTAAGAGCTGTGGTCTTGTTGGAAGGGGGTGTGTCACTGGTGGTGGGCTTTCACGTTTCAAACAACAATACCACTCACAGTTAGCGTCTCTCTCTCTCTCTCTTCCTTGAGCTTGTGGATCACACATAAGCTCTCAGCTGTTGCTCCAGCACCATGCCTATCTGCCTGCTGCCATGATCTCTGCCATGTCATCATGGGCTCTAACTCTGAACTTCAAGTTAAATGCTTTCTTTTATAAGTTGCCTCAGCCATGAGGTTTTGTCATGGCAATAGAACAGTACCTAAGATATGCACATACCCACACAAAGACACAGGCACATGCACACGAAAAATAAGAGGAAATAATATTTTAAGTATTTTCCCCCTTCGCTCTTTGTTCTCCAAACACCATGTCAAGAGGAGCCAAGAGACTGTAGCCTGGATGTCATCACCCCCAAAAGCAGCTGTGTATTCCCTGAGCTGACAGAGCATGGGTAAGAATGTAGCATAGACTGCCGCTGTGTAGGATTAAGTTGGGGCAGCATTCAGATCCTGACACGGAGATTTGGATAGTTTATTGATTTATGAGCTGTGTGCAGAACCAGTTGGGTTTGCCAGCACAAAGCTAGGTGTGGGCAATGCAATTGTTTTCAGTAACACAGCACTTGGGTATCAATAACAACCTTTCCTTAAATAGATTTATTCTTTAGAGCTGAAGAGGTGGCTCAGTGATTATGAACGCATAATGCTCTTACAAAGGACCTGTGTTCTGTTCTCAAAACCCACACCAGGCAGCTCAGTCACCTGTAACTCCAGCTTCAGGGGATCTGATGCCCATTTCTGGACTCCTTGGGCATCTGTACTTACATGTTCACATAGCTACACACACAAACACATATGTACATATACACATATGTATATGATCTTAAAAACAAATCTTGGAGCTGGAGAGATGGCTCAGTGGTTAAGAACACTGGCTGCTCTTCCAGAAGTCCTGAGCTCAACTCCCAGCGACCACATAGTGGCTCACAACCGTCCGTAGCGGGATCTGATTCTCTATTATGGTATGCATAAAGACTCATATGCATAAAATGAATAAATACATTTTAGAAATTTAATTTATTCTTTGATGGTTCTTACACACACCCCACACACACACACACACACACACACACACACACACACACCACACACACACACACACACTCACCACACACACACACACACACACACACACACACTCACCACACACACACACACACACACACACTCACCACACACACACACACACACACACACACACACTCACCACACACACACACACACACACACACTCACCACACACACACACACACACACACACTCACCACACACACACACACACACACTCACCACACACACACACACACACACACTCACCACACACACACACACACACACACACACACACCACACACACACACACACACACACCACACACACACACACACACACACACACACACACACACACACACCACACACACACACACACACACACACACACACACACACACACACACACACACACACACACACACACACACACACACACACACACACACACACTGCAATATGACCACAGTCTATCTCCCTAACACTCCTTTGTCCCGCTCCCTTTCCCACCATGTCCTCCTCCCACTTTCATTTCTTTGGTTTTGGTTTGTGACCCTACTGAGTTTAACAATGGCCACTGATGTGTAAGACAGCAAGACATGTTTGTATATGCCAAAGAGAGAATGAACCGCAATTCCTCCGAAATCCAACATGATGAACCAATGTGTTCAAAGACATGAGCTTGTGGGGCAGTTTACATACCGCACGCCCTAGTTTGTTTTTCTGTTAGTACAATACGCTGACCACAATTACAGGGAGGCAAGGGTTTGTTAGGATTACACTTAACGATCATAGGGAAGTCAGGCCAGGTACCAAAGCAGGAACTTAAAGCAGAAACCACGGAGGACTGATGCTTGCTGGCTTTTTTTTTTTCCAGGCTCATACTTAGCTAGCTTTCCTGTACAGCCCAGGACCAGTGATGAGGCTGCCCACATACTGAGTTGGACCCTCACACATCAGTCACCAATGAGGAGACTCCCACAGACCAACCTGAGGGAGACTGCTACTCAATTGAAGGTCCCACCCCACCACCCAGCGATTCTAGACTGTATCAAGCTGACAGTTAATACTAACTAGAGAGCAATGCTGTCTTACTCAGTGATCTATTGCTGTGAAGAGACACCATGACCACGGCAACTCTTATAAAAGAAAGCATCTAATTGGGGCTGGCTTACAGTTTCAGAGGCTTAGCCCATTATCAGCTTGAAAGGACATGAAGGCAGACGTGGTAGCTGAGAGTTCTACATCTGGATCCACAGGCAGCAGCAAGAGAGAGTCAATGGGTCCGCCTTGAGCTTATATGACCTCAAAGCCCACCCCCCCACCCCCCCGCCCCCAGTGACACACTTCCACCAACAGAGCCACATCTCCTGACCTTAAATAGTGTCTGTCACTCCCTCTTGACTAAGCATTCAAATACATAAGCCTGTAAGGGCCATTTTGGTACAAACAACCACACATATTGTTACACTTTATACCCCAACTACTACAGTGAACCCTCATTGCAGAGCTTATCTTGAGGCTCTGTGAGATTAAACTTGCATAAAACCCAGGTATAGTCCAAGATGCATGGAGAACAATGGCATGCCAGACAGTTGGTGCATGTCCAAGTGTTTTCAAAGTTCCACAACAACAGGACCTCAGGCCAAACATTTTTCATTGAGCAGTATGCATGAGCAGCCTTTACCAGTCTAAATGCAGCAGGGTAAAAACTCCAAGGAGTGCTTGCTCTGCCTTGGAGTCTTTTGCTCTCTGTATCTTTTATTACGAATAGATGGTGATGGAGTTATGTTGGTTTTGAGAGACCTTGTATTATTTTTAGCCAATCAACAAATCACGAAAATTGTTTCTTATTTTGATGCATTTATTTATATAGCCAAACAACTGAGCCCAAGGATGCTGTTAATACATGCTAGGTGTAGTGGTTTGACTATGTATGGCCCCACATATTCTCATGTGTTTGAATGTTTGGTCCACAGGGAGTGGTGCTATTAGGAGGTGTGGCCTTGCTGGAGTAGGTGTGGCCTTGTTGGAGGAAGTGCTTCCCTATGAAGGCAGGCTTTGAGGGAATATATATGTTCAAGTTATACCCAGTGTTGAGGCAGTCTCTTCCTAGCTGCCTACAGGTCAAAATGTAAAACTTTCAGCTCCTTCCCCAACACCATGTCTACCTGGATGCTGCCATGCTTCCCACCATGATGGTAATGGAATAAACCCATGAACCTGTAAGCCAACCCCAATTGAATGTTTCCTTTCTAAGAGTTACCTTGGTCAGGGTGTCTCTTCTGGCAAGAGAAACCCTAACTAAGACACTAGGCAAGCAAACTACCCCTGAGCACCCCAGATCTCTTCTTCTTATCGCTTAATTTCTTCTCTTTTTTTGGACGATTAAGAAGGCCACCTTATAGGGCTAGAGGTGAGTTCAGATGGAAGAGCGCTTGTCTAAGACGCAGAGAGCCTGGGTTCCGTCCCCAACACTGCAGAAACCAGGTATAGTGGTGCACGCCTGAAATCCCAGCACCCACGAGGTAGAAGTAGAAAGATCAGAAGCTCAAAACCATTCTTATCTACAGTGTGAATTTGAGGAGAGCTGGACTGCATAAGACCTTGATTCAATAAAATAAATTAATAAAATAAAGTCTATGTTCTTCTATAAAGATAGAATAACTACAGCCGTGAGACCAACATTCCTTTTTTAAGAAGTTGTTAAAATGCCGGCAGCCATGTGGGGGAGAAAAGAGTTCATTCTTATTCCTTTTAAAGTCACAAACCAGTAAACAAAGTAAATTAATTCAACATTTTTGGGGCTTCGTTATATTTTTATGCATTTATTTTGTGTGTGCTTGAAGATGTAAGCCTGTGTGTGTAAGCATGTGTCTGTGTGTATAGGTCAAAGGACAACCTGCAGGAATAATTTTTTTTTTCCTGTCACCAGGTGGCTGCTAGGGATCAAATTCAAGTCATCAGGCTTGGCTGCAAGCACCTACTGAGCTGTTCTGTTGGCCCCTAATTCAATGTTTTAGTGCTCAGGTACTGTAAGGTGTTATACAGTGTTGGCAGTTGATGAATGACTGTAACTAAAAAGATTTCTACATTAGTTCGAGAAACTTGGTGTGGTACTAAATTATGGTACAGCAGGCTGAGAACATAGCTCAAATAGAAAGTGCTTGCCTTGCATGCAGAGTTCGCGCTCCTACACTCCTAGGAAATAAAATTAAGATACACATGAAGATAAATGTGCAAATATGACAGTGGCTGTATCATTATCAACAAGAATAAAACTATTTTTATAAAGGATACCCATGTCTCCCAATTGTTTACTTTTCATTTTTATATTTGTTTTGTTTTTAAATTTTTTATTTATCTACTTATTTGTTTATATGTGTGTGTGCTCACCCCACAGGCATGTTCACACAAGCCACTACATACATGTAGAAGTCTGAGGACAATTTGTGGGAGCCAGTTTTCTCCTTCTTCCATGAGGGTCCAAGGGGCCAAGCTCAAGTCATCAGGCTTGGCAGCAAACACCTTTAGTCACTGAAGAATCTCGCCAGTCTTACTATGAATAGAATTTACAGGAAGACTTGCAAGTGCTGGGTATTAGCTGTCATTTATCTCTCCCATAGTTACGTTGTGCGGTGACGTAGCTGGGCACTTTTCCTTTTCATTGGCATATATTCATTATACAACTTAATGTGTGCCATATGCCATTTTCATACATGGCATCATATATTTTAATCTTATTCACGTTCGACACATTTACCCACTGTTGTCCTCTGTCGTCTTCGTACTGGTCATCTCTTCTCGTGTTTCCCTCTTCTGTTTTCATGCGAGTGTTTAATGCTCTCCCGCCACTTTTATTATGAACTATTTTAGCTTTTTTTTTTTGTCTTCCCCCCCCCCCTATAGACAGTGCCTTGGGACCAGGAACTGCTCCCTATTCATTGTCAGTTCTCAAGAGCTTGGCTGGCAGGGAGTGCTCATTAAAGGTTTGTGGCTTTCTGAATTGGATACATTATAGTTAATACGCAGATTAACCAGCTAATTAAATTGAACAAGTATTTATTGAGTACCAGGTAAGTTCTTGTAATTTTAATAGATGCTGGCTGTGGGGAATTCAAAATGAGCATTCTGTTTAACAATATCTGAGTTTATTATGTTATTGAGACAACACTTTATGCTTGGTGGTGGTATGTGTTTAGCTAGGTCCAGGACTTTGGAGACATAAGATAAAAAGAAGTAGTGGCTTGGCATTCTCTTTTATTCTCTCTCTGTGGTGTGTAGTGGTGGTAGTGGTGGTCATGGTGGTGTGTGTGTATGCTTGTTTGTGTGTATATGTGTGTTTGAATGTATATGTCTCTATGTGTGTTTGTGTGTGCACGCATGTATGTATTTGTGTCTGTCTATGCTTGTCTATCTGTGTATGTATGCATATTTGTATTGTGTGATGTGCACATGGTCATGCAAATGTACACATGTGGAGACCCAAGGTTGTTGGCAGGAATTATCCTCCATCACTCTCCCACAGTATTCAGTGAATCAGGGTCTCTCGATCAAACCCAGAGCTCACAGATACATCTAGTCTCAGTACACAGCTCAGTTTAGGAATTCCCTTTCTTTGCTGAGCTGGAATTATAGACCTGCTGCCATGCCCAGCCAGCAATTAGTGGGTTCTGGGGGATCCAAACTCCAGGCTGAGACTTCTTCCGAGGCCTAGTTTTGCATTTGTATAAGAAAAAAAATGCATTAATCCAGAGTTTGGATTAGAATTTAGTATTATCTATTTTTCTCATTTCTTTCACAAAATATCTGACAAGAACAACTTACGCGGGAGACTCCAAGATGGCGGCAGGCAGCGTGGACCATGTTTAGAAGCTCCAGTAAACGATTCAGGGAATTGCACAGAATTCTTAACCAGGAACATCAAGCTCCCCACCTCACTACAGCAAGAGTACTCCACAAATACAGAAAATCTGCTCACTCCTGCACACGGGAGGAGTGTGGATGTCCTCGGATGTGGTGGCAGCGGCAGTGGCTGAGGTTGGCAGCTGGGAACCCTCTGGCAGAGGCGATTGGTGTGTGACCAGTGGGAATTGCTGCGGGAGAGGGGACTCAGTGCAAGATTTGGGTCCCCGAGACCCTAGCTGAGCAAAGCACGCAGTTTGGGCCCCATGGCTCAGCGCACATCTCATTCCCTGAGACCCAAGCTGGACTCGGTGTGCAGTTTATCCCCTGGGCCCCTAGCTGATCTCAGCACACGGTTTGGGCCCTGGGACCCTGAGAGAGAACCTAGCTGAGCTCAGTGTACGGTTTGGCCCCTGAGACCCTAGCTGAGCTCAGCGCGCGGTTTGGGCACAGAGTCCATAGCAGAATTCGGCACTCAGTTTGGGCGCAGAGACCCTAGCTGAGCTCAGTGCGCAGTTTGGGCCCAGAGATCCTAGCTCAACTCAGCACGCAGTTTGGGCCCCAGGACCCTGACTGAGCTCAGTGCACAGTTTGGATCCAGGGTTTCTAGCTGGGTTTGGTACATGGTTTGGGCCCAGAGAACCTAGCCGAGCTTGGAGTGCGGTTTGGGCCCAGAGACCCTAGCACAACACGGCTTGGGGTTTGGGCCCCAGGACTCCCTCTACCCAACTCCGGAAGCTACCTCCCAAAAACAGAGATGGCAAGATGACCATGTAAAATCATATGCAAAAAAATTCAAAATAATACAGCATCTCCACATCCCAGCTATCCCAAAGAAAACAACCCAGAGAACTCAAACACAACAGAAATTCAAGAAAATGATCTCAGATCCTTAGTAATGAGGATGATAATGGGGGAAACAAAATTCATAACCAAATGCAGGAAGATGCAGCCAAACAAATGGAAGACATAAAAGAGACCTATAGAGAGGCACTGGAAAAATATTCAGGAAAATACAAACAACCAGATGAAGGAAATTAATAAAACTCTTCAAGCTCTGAAGGCCTATAAAGAGGCAATGGAATATACAAACAATCAGATGAAAGAAATAAAAAAGCAGTTGTAGATCTGAAGATGAAAATGGATTAAAAGGTAAACACACAGACAGATGAAAAACGGGAACATCAGAGCTCAGAGAGGAAGGTGAGCAACACAGGTGAGCCTGTCTAACAGAATCCAAGAGATAGAGGAACAAATCTCAGAACTAGAAGATACAATTGTAGATCTTAAAGCAACCATCAAAGAAAACAAAAATGCTAAATCTGGAAAAATCCTGACCCAAAACATCCAAGAAATCAAGGACACCATGAAAAGAAGAAATATGAAGATAATAGGCATTGAGGAAAAAGAAGATGCTAGACTCCAAGGCCCAGAAAGTATTCTCAACAAAATCATAGAAGAAAACTTCTCCAATCTAAAGAAAGAGATGCCTATAAACGTACAAGAGGCCTATAGAACACCAAATAGAATAGACCAGAAAAAAAAATGTCCTGTCACACAATAATCAAAACACAAAATATACAGAACAAAGAAAAAATATTAAAAGGCAAAGGAAAAGGTCCAAATAACATTTAATGGCAAACCTATCAGAATTATACCCGACTTCTCAGCAGAGACCATAAAAGCCAGAAGAACCTGGACCTGCAAACCCTAAGAGACCACAGATGCCAAGCCAGACTACTTTACCAAGTAAAACTATCAATAACCATTGACAGAGAAAACAAAATATCCCATGACAAAAACAAATTCAAAGAGTACCTATCCACAAATCCAGCTTTACAGAAGGTACTAGAAGGAAAACTCCACACCAAAGGGACAAGCTACAACCAGAACTACACAGGAAATAGATAACTACACCATTGCAAAACCACAACCACACAAACTCTCTACTGGAACCAACATCAAAATTAAGACTCTTAACAGTCACTGGTCATTAATATCTCTCAACATCAATGGTCTCAATTCTCCAATAAAATGACACAGACTAACTGAATGGATGCATAAACAAGATCCAACACTCTTCTGCATTCAAGAAACACATCTCACTCATAAAAATAGGCATTACCTCAGGGGAAAAGGCCGGAAAAAATATTCCAAGCAAATGATCACAAGAAGCAAGCAGGTGCAGCCATTTTAATATCTAACAGAATACTTTCAACCAAAATTAATCAAAAGGGATGAGAAAGGACACTTCCTACTCATCAAAGGTAAAGTCAACCAAGATGACATCACAATTCTGAACATCTATGCTCCCAATACAAGGGCACCCACATTTCTAAAAGATCTATTAACAAAGCTTAAACATCATATCAATCCCCACACAATAATAGTGGGAGACTTCAATATCCCACTCTCACTGAGGGATAGGTCATTGAAACAGAAACTAAGCAGAGAAATAACATTATTAATCAATGCCATGAATTAAAAGGATCTAATAGATATCTACAGAACTTTCCATCCAAAATAAAAGGAATATACCTTCTTCTCTGCACCCCATGGAAACTTCTCCAAAATTGATCACATAGTAGGTCACAAAGAAAGCCTCAACAGATACAAGAGGATTGAAATAATACCTTGTATCATATCATAACACCATGGTCTTAGGCTGCACTTCAACAACAACAGAAATAACAAAAAGCCTACACATACATGGAAACTAAACAACTCTCTACTTAATGACACCTGGGTCAGGGAATAAATAAAGAAATTGAAGACTTCCTGAAATTCAATGAGAGAGAGAGAGAGAGAGAGAGAGAGAGAGAGAGAGAGAGACAGACAGACAGACAGACAGACAGACAGACACAGAACAGAGAGAGACAGAGACAGAGAAACCTGAAGCTGAATCCATTTTCCTTTGACCTGGAATGTTGCTTCATACAATTCAGTGACTGTCTCACTCAAAGAGGATTTGCAGATATATTTCCTACTTCCCACAAAACCTTGGGACAATAGAGCGACAAAGAAGGTGCAGATTTGGGGTAGGGACTAGCTATAGGGAGGTGCTTCTGAGCCTTCTCATGGACTCCTTCTTCACAAAGACAACTGACGCAATCCCCATGGGATGAAAGAAAGAGATAAAAGACCCCGGGCTCCAAAGATGCCCAGACAGCCAAAAATCCTAGAGCTGCTAAGGTTAGGAAAGAGAAACAAAGACCAGGGGAAGAGGGAATGGGCCACAGGGAGCTCAGCCCACTTCTTGCCTAAAGATGGGGGAAAGGATAATATTTCACATCAGGATAATTATAATACATGAATTTCATTAAGGGGCTTTCTCGAGCCATATTTTTATCTAGTTACAAAAGTAATACATATTTATTAGATCTGTCTTGGAAAATATACACAAGTGAGAAGAGGAAAATAAGTCACTTACAGTACCTCCACCAGACACAACCTCATTTAAGCCTGATATATTAATTTCTGGGTTTTATCTAAATACACACATTTTAGGGTTTTTTTAAAAAAATGATGTTATTCTGCCCTTGCTTTTGAAAATTATTGTGTGTGTGTGTATATGAGGTATGTGTGCCTATTTGTTTGTTTGTGTGTGTGTGTGTGTGTGTGTGTGTGTGTGTGTGAATGCAGGAGCATGTGCCATGGCACACACATAGAAATCGGAAGAAAATCATAGCTGTTAGTTTTCCCATCCACTTAGATTGAGAAATGTTATTTTTAATTGACTTTTGTGTATATGATATGTGTATGTGTACACATGTGTTAGTGTGTGTTCACACACGTGTGTGTGGGTGATTTCATGTGGTGCATGTGTAGAAGTCAAAGTAAATTTCTGGGGCTGGAGAGATGGCTCAGCTGTTAAAGACTAGGCTCACAACCAAAGTAAACCCCTGTATCAGTCTACACCTTTCACCTCGTTTGAGACAGACTCTTGTTCTCTGCTGTGTATGCCAGGCTGGCTGGCCTGTGGGCTTCCAGGCACTCTCCTGTCTCCACCTCCCATCTCATCTTAGGAATGCTGGGATCACAAGGCACGGCACACTATCATGACTGGCTTTATGGGCATTCTGGGGATTCTAACTTAGACCCTCAGGATTGCACAGTAAACAGTTTACCCACTAAGGCATCTCCCCAGGCCTGATCTTGCTATTTTTAACCTGTTTGTTTAAATAACATTTCATCTACGTGATCCCATAGCAGTATCTTAACCCCCTACACATAGAGTGGCCCCCCCTTTTGTCTTGTATTAGGTCACATTCACTCTCCAGTTCTGAGATGGTAAAACAGTTTCTGGAGTGGGTGAGATTGCTCAGGAGGGTAAAGGCACTTGCTCCCAAGCCTGACGACCTGAGTTTGAACTCCAGAGCCCATGTGGTCGGAGGGAAAGAAATGACTCCCACAAGTTGTTCCTAAATACTAAATGCACATCATGGCATGTCCCCCAACACATGGGCACATGCGCACGCACGCACACACACACACACACACACACATTTAGAAGGCAGTCTCAACCTTTTTACAACTGCAAACAATGCTTCGTGAGCAAACATATTTACCCAAATCATGATTATCCTCCCAGAATCAATTCCTACAAGTAAATTACACGCTTATTTTTAAGGCTTTCAATGAATACTGCCAAAATGTCCTCCAGAAATTAAACATGTTCTGATTTATATTCCCATGAGCAGCGTGTGAGAACACTGCCTTCCAAACAAGGCACAAAACACAGCTCAGTTATCGAATGCGAGTGGCTCTGCTAATGAGCTGAGCAGTCAAAATGTAACTGGATTAAAGCTATGGCAGGTTCATTCTGTCTGCTCTACAGGGCTTACATACGTCCCAGGGACACATTGCTTTTCTTCTGCTGTCATTACTTCAAGAAAATGTCCCTGACTGTGCCTCATAAATACTCCACAATTATTACCTGCCAATTAAAAATAAAAATATACACATTATTTAAGAGATAATAATCATGACCCCACCATTGCTTTAATCAAGAAGCAACAGTGCATTCTTTGTATGGCTCCCTGGATGTTGCTGTGATAATTCATTGAGTAGATTTTTATCTAACTTTAAACATTCTTATCCTTTTAAAGACATGATTGCTTTCTGGGCTGCAAGCTCAAGGGAACATTCTTTTGAAGGTAAGAGACCTATTAACATAGGAAAGTACAGTACACCTGGGCAAAGCACCCATCATCTCAAATAATCTGTCTTCCTGCTAAGTACTTAACAAAGGATTGGGGACATAGCTTAGAGAGAGAGCACCTCCAGAATCCTCTAGTGAGTGACTAGGAACATGACTCAGTAGCAGAGGGGCTTGCCCAAAACACTGTAGTGAGGACTGGAGAAGTCTGGGTCAGTAGTAGCCCCGCGTCTAGAATCTACTTGGTGAGGGATTGGAGGTGACAGGTAAAGCACTTTCCTATAATCCAGTGAGAGGATGTGGCTCAGAGGTAGAGTGCCTGACTAGAGTCTCCTGATTGAAAGGCTGGGGGCATGGCTCAGTGGTAGAACACCTACCTAGAATCCCCCAGTGAGGGACAGGTGTGGCTCAGTGTTAGAGTATCTGCCTAGAATTCCTCAGTAAGGGACAGGGATGTGGCTCAGTGGTAGAGCAGCTGCCTAGAATCCCCCAGTGAGGGGCTAGGGTGTGGCTCAGTGGTAGAGCCCCTGTCTAGAATCCCCCAGTGAGGGGCTGGGGTGTGGCTCAGTGGTAGAGCCCCTGCCTAGAATCCCCCAGTGAGGGGCTGGGGTGTGGCTCAGTGGTAGAACACCTGCCTAGAATCCCCCAGTGAGGGGCTGGGGTGTGGCTCAGTGGTAGAGCTCCTACCTAGAATCCCCCAGTGAGGGGCTGGGTTGTGGCTCAGTGGTAGAGCTCCTGCCTAGAATCCCCCAGTGAGGAGCTGGGGTGTGGCTCAGTGGTAGAGCACCTGCCTAGAATCCCCCAGTGAGGGACTGGGGTGTAGCTAGAGTACTTGCCTAGCATTTGGGAGCCCCTGGTTTCCATACACCATTCACACACATGTACACACACACACACACGCACATGCACAAGCAGAAGCACATGCACGCGCGCGCGCGCACATACACACACACACACACACGCACACACATATGCACACACAAACACCAGTTCACACATAAACTCCCAGCAGGGATGGCTTTGTTAGGTTCCTTTATTGATGATTTTAAAAAGGCTCACTTATCCTAATTGCCTGTATAGCACAAGATCTTAGTAAGGAAAGAATGGACATGTCTGGTAACAGTTGGGGTTCAGGATCAATGCAGTTTCAGTCCATTAGCCAATCACAAGTTTAAGGAGGCAGTTAACAAAACTGTAGTTAACTTAAGAAAACATGATGGTTCTGGTGATTCATGAGTTCCCAGAGATTGGAGGCACATTCAGTGGAGCGTGACTTGTGAGGACATAGAATTCTCTTTTTACCACCTTAGAAAGAAGGAGGAGCTGAGTGGTGGTAGTGCACGCCTTTAATCCCAGAACTCCGGAGGCAGAGGCAAGCTAATCTCTGAGTTCAAGGCCAGCCTGGTCTATAGGGTGAGTTCCAGGACATTTAGGGCTACACAGAGAAACAATGTCTCAGAAAGAAAGAAAGAAAGAAAGAAAGAAAGAAAGAAAGAAAGAAAGAAAGAGAGGGAAGAAAGAGGGAGGAGAATTAGTGGAGGACAACAATGATGATGAAGATGAGGAGGAGGAGGAGGAGGACAAGGACAAAGAAGAGGTGGAGGAAGAGGAGGAAGAGGAGGGGAGAAAGGGAGTCAGGGTCACTAGAAATGACTTGGCAACTAGAATATGCAACTTAAGATAAGTGAAAATTATTCCCAGGTAGTTTACTGCCTAAACTACAGGGAGGCACGCCCCTGCAGCAGACAGCATAATGGCTCCCCTTTCATTTTTGGTTTGTGCCAAATATCTTCAGTTAGTGTTGCTTTATTGGCTTTATGCAATTTATCGCAGCACTGGAATGTGATTGTAACACAACTAGTATTTTAGCTTTATCTTCTGCCAGTGATTTTTCTTCTTTATGGTGACTGTACTGTCTACATTAATACAAGCCATAGAAATTATACAGTGTGGAATCTTGTTTCATGCAGTTTCCTTTCTAACAAAGAGCAGAGCACTAAGAGCCTACTTCCATAACCCAGTGATGGCTAAATCCATTCTGGGGAGCAAGAATAACATATAAATAAAAGGATTTCCGACTCACTATACTGATATATTTGATAAAGAGTCACTAAAAAACCTCATTTCCCATTAACTCAAAAAGAGGAATATGTTATTTTTTTAAAAACACGTTTTTCTTCATTGAGTTTATATGAGTACAGGAATATGTGCATGTGAGTGCATATACCTACACCATCCAGAAGAGGGCGTCAGATCTCCCAGAGCTGGAGTTATGGGGCATTGTAATCTGTCTGACATGCTCTCTCTTTTTATTTTTATTTTTTTAGATAACCAATCACCTCTACCATGCTATGCTCTGTCCTGAGAGGACATCCACTCACAGAAAACTGACACCCTCAGAAGCCATCAACTGTCCACAGCTCCTCAGTGAGGGGTAGAATCCGACGGACCTCTTTCCCACCCCGTGCTAGAGGGTTGACTGGTTTGATCTTGCTCAGGTCTTCTGCAGGCAACCACAGCTTCAGAGAGGTCATGAGTGCAGCTGTCCTGCGATATCCAGAGGATGCTGTTTCTTTTTAGTCCTCTCCAAACTGTGGCTCTTACTCTCTTCTTGCTCCCTCTTCTAATAATGAGTCCTGTGCCTTGGGTCTGGGATGAGTCAGGTGGCAGAGTGCTCTTGAAGATCGTCTGAGTCAAGGACTGGGGAGATAGCTCACTCAGCAAGCTGCTCATCTTGCAAGCATGGGGAACTTGAATTTGACCATCAGAACCTGGGGAGGAGGCAAAAAAAAAAAAAAAGCCTGGTATGATGGCATGCACTTGAAATCCCAGCACAGGGGGTGAAGACAGGAAGTTCCTTGGGGGGAATCGCTGGCCCATCAGACCGGCCAACTCGGAAAACTCCTGGCCCTAGTCTCAAATAATAGTGGACTCATTGAGCATCCTTGAGGCAGATTGAACGACACCTGAGGTGTCACTCTGCCTTCTACATGATCTCATTTCCACCCAAACTCATTGTGCTGGCTAGTCTTACATCAGTTTGACACATGAACTAGAGTCATCTGAAAGGAAGGGACCTCAATTGAGAAAAATGCCTACATAAGATCGAGTAGGTCATTTTCTCAATTAGTGATCAATGGGTGAGGCCCAGTACACTGTGGATTTTGCCAAGCCTAGGCTGGTGGTCCTGGGTTTGGTTTTTTTTTTTTTTTAAAGCAGACTGGGCAAGCCATATAGCGCAAAGCATTAAGTAGCACATCTACATGGCCTCTGCATCAGTTCCTGCCCCCAGGTTCCTGCCCTGGTTGAGTTCCTGTCCTGACTTCCTCCAGTGATGAACAGTGATATGGCCATGTAACCCAAATAAACCCTTTCCTCCCTTACTTGCCTTTTGGTCATGGCATTTTATTGTAGCAATAGAAACCACGCCTAAGGCACTCATACATGCATGTTCACCCACAGACATACTCCCATACGCATACACAAAGATCTTTTAAGATGATTTAAATCTTCTTCACACAAGTGCCCAGAGTGTCAACCACATGATAAAGATACTAGCATTGGAAGACAACCAGAACACCTTGGGTAGTTGGTGATGGTTACCTTTAATTGTCAACTTGGCAAAAGCTAAACTGGGGAAGGCAGTTTCGGTGAGAGAGCGGTTACCTTGGGCCTATGGGAATGTCTGTTGGGGGGGGATGTTTTAAATAAACCAAAAATAGGTGAAGACCCAGCCCACTGTGGGCATGTGTATGTACATGTGAATTCAGGGCCTACAGAGGCCAGAAGAGGGGGGTTTGAGCCCCTGAAGCAGGAGTTACAATGAACCCTCTGCTAAGGGTCCTGTGAATCAAACTAGAGTGGGACTCAGAGGAAGGACAGCAGGTTATCAAGAAGAGACTTGATACCCTATGAGCATATACAGGGGGAGTTAATCCCCCTCAGGAACAGTCATAGGGGAGGGGAATAAGGGGAAAATGGGAGGGAGGGAAGAATGGGAGGATACAAGGGATGGGATAACCATTGAGATGTAACAAGAATAAATTAATAAATGAAAAAAATTTTAAAAAGAAAAAAAAAAAAAGAAAGAGCAGTAGGTGCTCCTAACCACTGAACTATCCCTCCCAGCCCCTTTGTTTGCATTCATTGGCCTGAACTTTTGCAACCACGTTGTTGTCTGTTGGGGAGTTATTGAACTATTTCCAATTTCCTGAGAGTTAGCTAAGTGGAGTTCCAAATATAATCTGATCCATAGTTAGCCAGATCAATAGCATATACCATTTCCTTTAGGGGACCCTTTTCTTGAAAGGCAGTGACAGCACTTCACCTTCCAATCCTGAAAACGTCTTATTCTAGGTGCCTTTAAGGAGTAATGAAGTCAGAGTGTATTACAAGCCAGATGTGGCATTACAGGTTTATCATCCCAACACTCAGGGTTGGAGGCAGGAGGATCAGGAGCCCTAGGTGTGGTGGTAAGAATTGGAATAGACCCCAATGTTTCACATATTTGACTATTTGGTCACCAGTTGGTGGAACTGTTTGGGAAAGATTAGGAGGTGTGGCCTTGTTAGAGGAGGTGTGTTACTGGGGGCTGGCTTCCTATGTTTCAAAAGACTCTTGCCATTCCAAGTCTCTCTTTGCCTGGTAGTTGTGTCTTAGGATGTTAAGCTCCAGCACTGTACTAGCTGGGTTTTTTTTTATGTCAATACAAGTTAGAGTCATCACAGAGAAAGGAGCCTTAGTTGAGAAAATGCCTCCATGAGACACAGCTGTAGGGCATTTTCTCAATTAGTGATCAATTGGGGAGGGCCCGGCTCATGGTAGGTGGCACCACTCCTGGGCTGGTGGTCCTGGGTTTTATAAGAAAGTAAGCTGGGCAAGTCACGGGAAACAAGTCAGTAAGCCCTACTCCTCCTGTCTCCTGGTTCCTGCCCCGTTTAAGTTCCTGTCCTGACTTCCTCCAGTGATGGACTATTATCTGGAAGTGTAAGCTGAATAAACCCTTTCCTCCCCGACTTGCTTTTTGGTCTTTTTGTTTCATCACAGCAATAGAAACCCTAAGACAAACACCATATCTACCTACCTGCAACCATGATACTCACGAACTTTAACCTTCTGAAACCATAAGCCCCAAGGAAACTTTCTTTTATAAGCTGCCTTGGTCACAGTAGTTTATCACAGCAGTAGAAAAGTATCTAACACACTTGTCTTTGAAGCCAGCCTAGTTACATGAAACCTGGTCCAGCCTTTCCCCCCCAAAGCAACAAAAGGAACAAAAGGGAGAAAATCATGTATTAAATCAGGCCACAGTACTTCACATCTCACAGCACATCATATCACGATTCAAACAATAAACACCACTGAAAACCAACTGGGGCCAACGTAATTGATCAGGATGGTAGATGTCTATCCTTTGCTTTATTATAATGACACCATTATGTCATTGGCCTTGTGGATTTGGCTTCTCCCATCATGCATTTGATGCCATGATACATCCAGAAACTCCATATAAGAACAGAAAAAAACAAACAAACAAACAAGTAGACCCTATTCTAAACCAAATCCAATGCATTGTTGGAATCTCTCGCCTCATTCTGCCCCTCATCCCCCCTTCCTCCCTCTCTGCTTGTGCATAATCCATCCCTCCATTAAAATTTATCAATAAAACAATCCATGGGCTGTGGATGAGGCTCAGGGGAGAGAGCTAGCGTATACAAGCTCTTGGGTTTGATCCCAGCAGCACATAAACTGGCTATGGTAACACATGATATTAATATTCTGCCTTCAAAATATAGTCCAGGTTTTAAGTTTTCATAAGCTTCTGGGGCCCAAAGGATTAAAAACAATTCAAAGAAAATAAAATCTCAGTCATTCCAATAGTGCCAGGTGCAGCATAGCCCTATTCATCCACACACCTGAGCAGTGAACATGGCCACCTGGCCTTTTCATTTGACTACCAAGGACACGTATACAGATAGCACCATAAGGGAACACGTGGAAAGTTACAAATGCGATGTCACAAATCAAAGATCCTCGTGGACAATTTCCTTTGGTAAATATTGTTGTCTGGCTGGCTGGCTGGCTGGGGTGAGGGGTGGTGATGTGCGTGCCACAGTGCTCACGTGGAGGTGTGAGAACAACTTGGAGTAATCTGTTCTCTCCTTCCACTGTACGGGTCCCAAGGGTTACTAGGCTTGGCAGCAAGTGCTTTTACCCACTGAGCCATCTCTCTGGCCCTCAAGTTTGACTTTTAATAGGGAAAAAAAAAACCAGACTTGGCATCAGTGAGTTTAGTAACAGCTCTCTCAGCTTGTAGCATGACTTCCGTGAAGGAATTATAGAGCAACAAGGTGACTGACCGCTCAGACAGTTATGGAGATTTCCCCCCCCAGATCCTCTAAGGTACAGGAAATGCCTTGCAACACATGCTATTATAGGTAAGATAGAGCCCCCGCCTTTACTAAAATGCTACACAAAGCAATTCCTCAAGCTGTAGAGACCTCAGATAGAACACAGAGCAAAAACTAATTTCATCTTTAGCAGGAAATGTAACTCAACTGGGAGGGTGCTCCCTAGGGTGCAAAAAGCCCAGGGTTCTACCCCACGGCAGCATGTGGCTGGGCACTGTGGCACACATCTGTAATCTCACCACTGGGGAGGTAGAGACAGGAGGGTCAGAAGCTCAAAGTCATCCTTTGCTACATAAAGAATTAGAAGCAAAGGAGATGCTGTCTCCTAAACAAGAGTGAACTTGATAGCTAGGTGTGGCTGTGCATGCTTATAATCCCAGCACTCAGCAGGCTGAGACAGGAAGGTTTTAAGTTCCAGGCCAGTCCGGGCTAAGTCAGATTCCGTACCCCAAAACACCACTACCACCAAAAGATGATCTAATAAAACAGGGACTATATTAGGGAAGGAACAGAGAGGATAAAAAGAGGGCAGAAGTAGGGCAAGATTTGATCAAATATAACATATCTCATATATATATATATATATATATATATATATATATATATATATATATATATCCCACATGTAGATATCACAGTGAAACCCATTATTTGTATGTGTCAATAATCATAATAAAATGAGAGTCTATAAATAAAGAATTTCCTGTCATTCCCTCAAAGTTTATAGACTCGTTAACATACTAGATTTGGTCTCAGAGTTACCCATTGTCCTGTTTCTTGTGGATCCAGGGCCCTGATCCTCTCACATAAGCATCCTTGCCGAAGAGCAATATGGTCTCAAGTGCCACTTGCACACAAAGCCAACCCTACGCTCCACGTTGTTGGGTGTGGCGCATCTCCTTCAGCAGCCACTTGCTAACAAGACTTTATATGTTTTAACAGTCCGCCATCAGCCTTTGAGTCTGTGCACCGGGACTGTCTGGCTCTCAGTCTCAGCAAAAGCCCCGGGTAATTTAATTAGATCATTTTTAAACAGAATGATCTTGACTTTTACAAGGGAGGTAAATTAATACCAATTTATTTATTTAAGATAGGGCCTCATGTAGCCCAGGCTGGCTTCAAAGTTATTATGTAACTGAGGATGTACTTGAACTGATTCTCCTGCCTCCGCTTCCTGAGTGCTGTGTTTACAGGTATGTACCACCATGACCACTTTACGTAGTGATTGGGGATTGAACCCAGGGCCTTGTGCACACTGAGTAAGCACTGTGCCAACTACGCTTCATCCCTAGCCCTTAATTCCTGTTTTAGATGCATGAGGTGACTCCCTCCCACCAGCGTTAATAGAAAGATGGATGAGTTCACTGGAGGAGAAGCTTTGCAACATGAACTATCTTAAGACCTAGTTCAACTGTTGGCTAATCACTGTCAAAAAGAGCAGCTCAAATTCAACTGTGAGAGGAGAAAAAAAAATGATAGATTTGGGCGCGAATCTGTCAGTGTTCAAGTGGACAACACTACGGCACCCCATCCATCAACATAACACACTCTTGTCTTGAGAGGGTGAATTTTTTTTTTTTTTTAGCTAGCTCACCCTGGTAGGTTTATCAGGAAGCTGTGTTCTTCCAAAGAGGCTTCAGAAGGGGGTTTTCAGCAACTTGCTGGAGACCAGCAGGGGGCCCACATGAAGTGCCTGCCTTCCAAATAGCAAGGGGAGGGTTGGTGAGACAGGTCAGTGGGTAGGAACACTGCTGCACAGGCATAAAAGGCCGAGTCTCAGATCCCCAGCACCCATGTAAAGGGCTAGAGGTGGTTACATGCACACCTATAATCCCACCAGTATGGGGGAAGGATCACTGGGCTTTGCTAGACACAAGCCTAGTTCCCAATTCGATGATAAAGTGTCAAGTGATGGAGCAGAGCACCAGATACACATAGGTACACACACACACACACACACACACACACACACACACACACACACCATACACCACACAAATGCAAGCATACCACATGCACACACAAAGATAGGTAGATGGCCTGTACTGTTAAGCTGATTTTTTTAAAAATGTTCGTAGTGAAGAATATTTAATGGGATGGAAAAATGCATGTTGCACAATATTAAGAATATAAAAAGCACCACATCAAATATTGTGTGTCTGTAACTTGCTTTCAAGCATTTAAAATGAATACATTCATAAAGGACAAAAGCAAGATTTAATGTGTGTGTGTTCAACACCCTCCCTTTCTCCACCCACTAATGGCGGAGAGGCTGGGAAAACTGGGAGGAGGATTTTAGCAAAGAAGTTAAATCTGCCAACATAACAAAGAGCTAGGTGTGAGCTGTCCACTGCAGTGGTCCACGCCTGGAATCTCAGCACTCGGCGGAGACAGAAGACTCAGGAGTTTGAGGTCAGCCAGGGCTACACACAAAGAGAGAGGGGGGTAGAGGAGGGAAAAAAGGAAGAGAAAAAGGAGAAGGGTGGGGAAGAATAAAAAGAGTGGTGGAGAAAGAAGAGGAGGAGGAGGAGGAGGAGTGGCCACAGGAAAGCTGTCTAAAACAAAAATTCATGACTGATAGGGTAATTGTCCCCTTTCCATGCAGGAAAAGTTTGCACCCTGAGATACCAACACACATCTCTTGTCCCAGGAGGCTTGTGCTTGGGTGGCAGAGGTTCTGAAGGCATCCCAAAGTTGTGACCCCAGAGAAGCCAGGGACAGAAAGTGAAAGCGAAGAGGACAACTGAGCCAGGGGCTCTCCAGTTTCACCTGCACAGAGCTGGTTACCACAGCAACAGCCCAAGTGAAAGGAGAGAAGAGAAGATGTGAAATGGGGGCACAGTGCAATCCAGGATAAAGTGGACAGGAAGAGGAGGAGGAGGACGGGGGGGGGGGGGGGAAGCGGAGATGGAGAGATGGAGAAGAGACGAGAGAGAGAGAGAGAGAGAGAGAGAGAGAGAGAGAGAGAGAGAGAGAGAGGAAAGAAAGTTCTGGTGCTTTGATGAAGCAGAGGGTCAGCTCAGCAAGCAGTTATCAAGGGTGTTGGGAGCGTAGCTCAGTTGGCAGAGTGCTTATTTACCATGCTCAAACCCTGGCCTCCACCCCCACTACGTATACTAGGCGTGGGGTTGTGTACCTCCAATCCCAGCACTAAGGAAGTGCAAACAGGAGGACCAAGAAGTTCAATGTCACCCTAAGCTAAATGAGTTTGAGGCTAGCCTGGGCTAAATGAGACCCTGTCTTAAATAATGTTGTTGTTGTTGATGGTGATGATGATTACAACAACGACAACTGTGATGGTGGTGGTGGTGGTGGTGGTGGTGGTGGTGGTGATGAGATAAGGTAACTTTGGTCCAGCAGGGCATCTCTTTTGCTGCTTGATCACATGTAAGATCATCAGTATCAGTCCAAAGCTACCCGTTCAAAGGATGTTGTCAGGCTAGTTGTCCTCCTTGCTATGACAAGTTACACCAAACCTCTCTGTAACCAGACTCCAGATGAAAATGACCTATGTAAAGGAAGGGCCATGACTACAGAGGCCAACTCCAGATACCTAAGTGAGCCAGTTATATACATTTATTAATGAAAGACTAAGCCAGGCAAGGACAGGTGAGATGGCTCAGCAGGTAAAGGTGCTTGCTGCCAAGACTGACTACCTGAGTTCAACCCCAGGGCCTACATGGCGGAAGGAGAGAACCAATTCCTGCACATTATCCTCTGACATGTGTGTATGTTCACGCGGGTGCGCACATGTCATTTTTTTTTAAAGACAATGAAGAGAGCTGACGAGATGGCTCAGTGGATACAGCACTGTGAGTGCAAGCCTGAGGGTCCTTTAGTCCCAAGTTTGGAACCGGAAGCACAGACATCACAGCAAAGTGGGAAGCAGGAGCCTACGTTCGTGAGCACAGCACTCCTACAGTGAGATGGGAAGCAGAGGCAGGAGAGTCCCTGGGGCAGGCAGCCTAGGCTACACAGCGATGAACCAAAGACACTGCCTCCAACAAGATGGGACGTGAGAACTGACACTCAAGGTTGTCCTCTGATCACACATGTGGTGTCTCACACACACACACACAGAGAGAGAGAGAGAGAGAGAGAGAGAGAGAGAGAGAGAGAGAGAGAGAGAGAGAGTTTATAACAGCATAAAGGAAGCCAGAGCAACTTAGATGTATTTATTTATAGTTTATGCACTTGCATATAGATACAGATATAGATATAGATACAAACATATATATATATACATATACAAACATATATATATATTTCTGTGCCTGTGTGTGAGTATATGCATGTATGTATGTCTGGGAACAACACCCTTTGAGGTAGGGCCTTTCATTAGACTAACTAAAAACTGACCAATTAGGTTATAACAAACACCAAGCAAGAGAAACAAAAGGAGACAAGGCCTCCTCCTCCTCCTCCTCCTCCTCCTCCTCCTCCTCCTCCTCCTCCTCCTCCTCCTCCTCCTCCACAGAATGACTTCGTGGAATGAAGATCTGAACACAGTCGCCAGGGAATCATGCCAAGAGCACTCCATCACAGCTTAAACTCTTCCTTGACACGTTCCCATTTTCTGTTCTGTCCCTGAAGTGCAGTTGGTATGAAAAGGAGGGAGGCTAAGAATGGGTTTCTTTGAGAATGCTGACCTGTCTATCCCAGCCTCCCCTTAAAAGAGACTCCCTTTTCTCTCCTGCATCCACTTTAGAAGTGTTTCCAGAGAGGGCAAGCGCTCCTCATAAGATGTATAATCCTTATCAACGCGGCTAAGGGGCTGTCAAAGCCGAGGAGATCACATGGCTGTTAAGATAAAGGTTTGGCTGTTCCAGGGTGGGCTTATCGAGGTTTAGCAGTGTGGGCCGGTTTCGTTGCTTCGACTGCATTTAAAAAGTTCATTGATTTGCAGCTAATACCAAGTTGTCATAGTTTCCTGAGGAACAGCTTCTGGCGGCGTGCAGAATCAAAGCCTTTTTTCCTGAATCAATAATGGCAGATTCTCCGCGGTGGGCTGAGCCTTTGCGGAGAAAAGAGAAGCAGAGAAAGACACCCCAGGTAGAGACAGGAAGTACATCTGCTGAGACTGTGAGAGGTCAAGGGAAGTCGGGGAGGGTGAACGGCGCTTGGCAGACGGCTAGGTTAATAGAGTGTAGGACTTGCAAGCATGGGGACCTGAGATCACTTGTCCCAAGTCATACTGATTCACATAGTGAGACTCCCAACAATGAATGAATGAATGAATGAATGAATGAATGAATGAATGAGAGATAGCTCTGTTGGTAAAATGTTTGCCCTTTAAGAACAAAGACCTGAGACCAGTCTCCAAGACACACATATGCCTGGTGTGGTAGTGCGTCCCTGTAATCTCAGCGCTGTGGAGACGGAGACAGGAGAATCCTGTAAGCCCATTTGACCTGATCGGTCAATTCTTGGTCCAACGGGAAGCCTTACCTCAAAGGATGCTGTCCTCAGACTTCTACACATGCATATACTCACACACAGGCACAGAAACACATATATGCAAGGGCGTAAAATGTAAGTAAATACGTTGCAGTTTCACTCTGGCTTCCTTTATGCTGCTATAAACACTCTGATCGAATGCAGTTTAAGGGAGGAAAGGGTTTATTTGGTTTATATTTCCAGGTCATGGTCCATCACTGAGGGTAGTCAGGACAGGAGTTCAAGACAGGAACTTGAAGCATGAGCCTTGCTGGCTGTCTCCAAGGCTCATGCGTAGCTAACTTGTTTGTACAGCCTAGTACCCTCTGCCCAGGGGATGGTGCCACCCATAGTGGGCTGTGCACGCATATCAATTATTAATGAAGACCATCCCTCGTAGACATGCACACAATCCCTCAACTGAGGCTTCTCCGCTTAGATGACTCTAAGTTGTGTTAAGATGAAAACTAAGGCTTACTAGAGAGAATCTAAATGCAAATTAAAGATAAATAGAAAATACATATATTCAATTAGGTGCATGTACACACACACACACACACACACACACACATATGCACACACGTGCACACATCCGTCCTTTTATCCACCCACGGGCCAGCAAAAAAACCTATACCTTCGTATGTTGTTAGAATTTTTTTTTAACTATTTTCTCAGCCTGCACCATTTGAGTTTCATAGTGTCCCAGTTAGTCTGACAGTTTATTTTTATCTCCCTTTGGATAAGAAGAAAACTGTGTTTTAGAACAACTCAGAGCATTCAGTTCAATTCTCCTGGTTGTGCCCAGAGCAGACATCACTAGTTGACCAGGGTACTTCTTTCCCAAGACATTTCAGACAGAGCCTCTGAATCTTTCTCTCTGCTTACCTCCCAGCAGGCACTACCAATTGATAAAAGATTACACAGAAAAAGTCTATGTCCTGGACCCAAGTGATCTTCCCAAGGTCACGAACTCCTGTAATTGATGAATGAATGCCAAATCACCCGTTTCTTGTCTCAGTGCTGTCTTTACAAAATATTTACTGTTTGAACCGGAGCTTTATGTCTTTATCAAGCCAAAAGCTACTGCCCCTGGGAATTTTAGCTTTCTTTCACACAACTTCCGATCTCCATTCACGCTTAAAAATGATGGACGTTAACGCATCGCACGGCTTCTGGAAACTCTAAATGACTTTGTGGTTCACACTGTATTTCTGTCAGATTCTGTCCCTCTAGAAATGGTGGGCAGCCGTAAGAATCTTAAACCTGAGAACTAGATCTGAGGTTAGATATGGTGACGCACACCTATGAATGACCCCAACACTTGGGCAGTTGAGACAGGTAGATATAGAATGTAACGTCATTCACTCATGGGCTACCTAGTACTTTCCAGGCCACCTTGGGCTACATGGTGAAATGTAAGTAATTATTAAACCCAATACAAATCACGAATACAATTTCAGAGAGTGTCTAGGTAAGGGGATGAAAAATGGTGATCATGTTCTGGAAGGAGACAATTTTGGTAGAGTGCTTACCGGGCATACATGAATGCCGGAAGTTCAAGAGTTATAGGCAGGAGGCTCAGTAATTCAAGGTCACCCTTGGCTGCATAGCAAGTACAAGGCCAGACTAGGCTTCATAAGGTCCCGTCTCCAAAAAGAAAAAAAAACGTAGAAAAAGAAAAGACAACTGGGTAGCCTCCTATTTAAATTGCTTAGCAGCACCTTAAAATAGATTGTGGCTGAGTCTGTTCAGAAACAGAAGTGCTTGAGTATTCTCTGAGTGTGTGTGAGGGGGGTGGGGTGAGCACTGAATAGTCCTCAAGATCACAACCAGGTGAAGGGAAACATTGAATTTATTGTGCTCCCTGAAACACCTCCGCTCCTGTGCCATCCTGTTTCAGAAAGTTTCTGTTCTGTGAGAGACAATCTACTTGTATTGTTAGGAGGCTCTTATGTAAGCCCGACCCCATACTCCATATATCAAATTCCACCTTAATGGCTGCTTTCTCTTCTGTAAAGCGTTCAATCCCTGAGCAATTTCTCTGCATCAATGTTTATGAGGGGTGGGACAGAGTCGCAGAAAACTCTAGCATCCTCTCTCTTTCTCTCTCTCTCTCTCTCTCTCTCTCTCTCTCTCTCTCTCTCTCCCTCCCTCCTCTCTTCCGTGTGTGTGTGTGTGTGTGTGTGTGTGTGTGTGTGTGTGTGTGTGTGTAGCAGAGTATACCTATCTGGTGGTGCACACAAGTGTAGAAGGCAAAGGTCAACCTCAGGAAGGGCTGTTCATTTTTTTTTTTTTTTACTGGCTTCTGTTTGGTTTGGTTAAGTGTAAGGGGCACATATGCCACAGCACATATGAAGTCCGTTTTCTCATTCTGCCTTTACATGGGTTCAGAGGATCAAGCATCCTTACCCACTGGACCATCTTGTAGGCCCCACCTTGTTTTCTGAGTCAAGATCTCACCCATCAAGTAAGGCTGGCCGGCAATCCCAGGACTCCGCCTCTCTCTCTCCATCCCCAGCGCAGGGATTACAAACACGGCACCATCATATCCGCTGGCTTTTTAACATGGGTTCTGGAGGATGAAGTCAGCCCTCACACTTGCATTACAAGCTTTTTACTAAGTGTCATCTCCCCAGCCCTGCATCTCTTCTTCTCTCTTTGCAGAGCTTTTAGGCGTCGGCAGAAATGCTTGCCAAGAGACCCTAAACCGTAGGAACAGATTTTGGGGAAGAGTTTCTGAGGGTTTTGTTGTTTTGGGGAGGGGGGAACCTTCCTCCCACCTCTGGAAGGAAAGGAGATTGTGTAATCGAAGAACCTAAGAAAAGAGCAACTGGTTTGAGGAAAAGGGAGAAAAGGTGAGAAGAATCAAGGATGTCAGGAAGCTGAGACTAAGAAACATACCTGGAGGATGTTGGGACCAAACAAGGAAACCAACATGAAAATGGCGGGAGAGGGCTGAAGATGGCTCAGCGATTAGAATATTTGCTGCTCTTCTGGAGTACCCACGTTCAGTTCCCAGCACCTTCTTCAGACACCTCACAACTAACTTCCTGTAAGTCCAGCTCCATGGGGATCCAATGCCCCCTTCTGGCCTCTGTGGGCATATGCACTCACATGCACATACACACACATAGAAAGACAGAGACTCCAGCACACATCTAATTAAAACTTTTAAATAGCCAGGCATGATGGTGCACACCTTTAGTCCCGATGCTCAGGAGGCAGAAGCTAGTGGATCTCTGTAAGTCTGAGGACAGCCTTGTCTGCATAGTGAGTTCCAGAAGAGCCAGGGCTATGTAGAACGATCCTGTCTTCAAAAACAAACAAATAAACACACACACACACGCATGCACACACACGCGCACACATACACACACACACACACACACACACTCAAATTAATTTTTTTCAGTGGCAGGAAGGAATCATGGAAAATCAAGAGTGATGGTTGGTTTATACCTGGTACATTGAGTCTATAGACTTTTAAAACAATCATAGGCTGATTGGTCCGGGGAGATGGTTCAGCAAGCAATACTGCTTGATATGGGTCTTAGTTTTCCATTGCTGTGAAAAGACACCATGACCAAGGCAACTCTTATAAAGAAAAACACTGATTTGGGCCTGGCTTATAGCATCAGAGGTTTAGTCCATTATCATCATGGCAGGAAGCAAAGCAAAATATAGGCAGACATAGTGCTGGAAGGCAGCAAGGAGGAGACTGGATGTGCCTCACACTGGGCATACCTTGAGGATTTAAGACCTCAAAGGCCCGCCTCCACTGTGACACACTTCCTCTAACAAACAATAAGGCCACAGCTCCTAATAGTGCCACTCCCTATGACCAAGCATTAAAACACATGAGTCTTTGGGATCATACTTAATCAAACCATCACAATGTGTAAACCTGACAACCTGAGTTTAGCCTCCATTACCTATAAAGGAAGCCAGACTCATGGCATGAATCTGTCACCCGAGGATTCCTACCAAGATATAGGGGCAGAGACAGAGAATCATCCAGAAGCTCAAGTACACAGTGTAGTGGCAGAAACAAGACAGACCCCCTGTTTCAAAGTTGTCCTTTGACTTCCACATGTATGCCTGTTCACACACACACACACACACACACACACACACACACACACACACACACACACTCCTAAAAAGAAATAGGCTGATAGACTCTTTCTTTAGTGGTGTAACCCCTGGGAAATTTCTCTTGCTCCTCTTAATAACCCCTCACCTGTGCTCCTGCAAGCAACTTTAGTAGAAAACTCCCTGGGTCTCATACACACACACACACACACACACACACACACACACACACACGAAAGCAAACACAATTAATGCACTTTAAATGTCACCATGAAAATAGAAGGGTGACTAGTTAGTAAGAGGAAGGGAATCATCAGGAAGGGGAGAAGGACATGACAGGGTAATTAATGGGCATGAATACGATCCAAACACATCGTGTGCATCTGTGAAAATGTTGTAACGAAGCCCATTATTACGTATAATTGATATGTAATAATAAACTTTTAAAAATATAGACCGAAAGGAAAAAAACTATAGAAACATTCTAAACGGTCTAAAATCCACCTGTTTTTGTTACTATGCCCCACAGGCAAGCCTAAAGGATGTCAGTGGGCCTCACAAGATGGTTCCATCATAAATATAAAGACCTGAGTTCAAAACCCCGGCTCCCACATAAAGAGCTGGCGTGGCTGCCTGTGTGCCTGTAACCCCATGCCTGCAGCTTTCTGGCTGTCTCAAGCCTGTCTCAAGAGAATAAGGTGGAGAGAGAGACAGAGAGTACAGTACCCAACATCCTCCTCTGGCCTCTGTGCATATAGTAGTGTGGACCTGCATGCTCACACGTGTGTGCACCACACATGCATGCACAGACATGCACATGTACGCACATACACATGAACATTTTTTAAGCTGGTAGCAAAATACTCCTGCCTAAGAATACTTACTATGTTACAGGAGAACCCCTGACAAACAGCTTGGTGGATTTTAGTATATTCCCACCTCTCCTTGAAAGCAGAGGAAACAAGCTTTCTATAGCCCGAGCTTTCCAAAGCGTAGTAATGTGACTAGCCACAGAGGTCTATGGAGTTTCATGGGCGTGGTTTGTCTGTTTCGTTTTGTGGCGTGATCTCTCTATGCAACCCAGGCTAGCTTGGAACTCATGATCCCCTTGCTTTAACCTCTGGAGTGCTGGGTTTATCAGCCTGTGCCACTACATAGGACATTTGAAAAGGTTGTTGGGGGGGTTGTTTGTTTATTTCTTTAGTTGGTTTGGTTTTGGCTTTTGGAGATAGAGTTTCTCTGTGTAACCCTGGCTGTCCTGGGACTCGTTCTGGCTAGCCTCAAACTCAAGAGATTCGCCTGCCTCTGCCTCTGCTGGAATTAAACTCATGAGCCACTATAGCCCAGTTAATGGTTTTATTTATTTTTTTAATTGAACGTTTTAATTGCACGTGCGTTTGCATGCACGGGCTTGCTCATGTGTTTACAGAGGCTAGAAGAGAATGTAGCTGCAAGCCACTCGAAGTGGAAACTGGAAACTGAATTTGGGTCCTCTGCAAGAGCAGTAAGTGCTCTTGACTGCTATCATCTCTCTATATGCCATGAAAGCTGTCTTGAGAGCGTATCCTTATTGGTAGCATGAGATAGAAACACTGGGGTTAGGTGAAAAATACCTGGGAGCTTGCAAAAGAGGCTTTGGGGATGCCTGGAGACAAGATGAAGGATTTTTGATGCATCCACAGAGAGAAAAAGTTGAGGCCAATGGGATAACCTGCCCTCCGGGGTGGGGGGCGGGAGGGGGGGGGAACAAACCTTGTTCCACATAAGCAGGCAGAAACAATTCCCTTCTCAGCAGCTCTACATCAGGGCAACAAGCCCATCGTAAGCAGGCACCATGACATTCTGGAATGCAGCCGTAGAGTTCTTCATGGCAAACAGCATAACAAACTGTTATTAGAATCACGTCATGGTTGGAGAGATGGCTCAGAGGTTAAGAGTGCGGGCAGCTCTTTGCAGAGGGCCTGAGGACAGATGCCAGCACCCTGGCCAGCTGGCTCACACTCACCTGCAACTCAGCTCCAGGGCCTTTGACACCTCTAGTTTCAGGATGTGAGTGCAAGCGTGTATGCCATTGCACATGCGCGCGCGCGCGCGCGCACACACACACACACACACACACACACACACACACACACTTTTAAATAAATCTTTTTTTTTTTTAATAACGTAAAGCATTCGTGTGACTCAGGGCTCTTGTGAACCTCCCACATCCACAGATTATTCTTCCAAGGACCCCATTGGTTTACTTCTTTTCTTCTCTTTTCCTTGTAAATAGCAGCTGACATATAAAGGAGAACTGGCCTGG
Source organism: Acomys minous (assembly GCF_964271855.1). NCBI lineage: Eukaryota > Metazoa > Chordata > Mammalia > Rodentia > Muridae > Acomys > Acomys minous. The sequence continues at coordinate 76,782,864 of NC_140498.1, forward strand.
GCTTTTGATGCCCATGCCAAAGGAACAATAGCCCTGCTTGTGGCAATTGCTCTCTTTGTGCAGCCAGGAGAATGGGAAGATGGCTGCTACTGGAGGCAGGGTATGTGGGTGGCCAGAGTGAGATGCATTTGGCAGCCAGATGTAGATCCTGGGGAGGTATGTGCTGGCTGTCCACATGGCTAAGGCTTGGGACGTAGCTGGAACTTGCTTGCCCACTGCCATCAGGGGAACCAGATGGGCTCGCCTCCTTGTCCTTTGAAGATAGCATTCTTTATTTAGCTAAAGAGAAGAGGCAGTCAGCCGTCTGACCTGGAAAGTATTCCCAGGCAGCCTGATCCAGTGTGTGTGTGAGTGTGTGAATGTGTGAGTGTGTGAGTGTGTGAGTGTGTGTGTGTGTGTGTGTGTGTGTGTGTGTGTGTGTGTCCCCGTCCATCTGTCTGTCTGTCTGTCCGTCTGTCTGTGTGCACATGAATGTGTAAATGTGTACCTGGGTATTGAGAGACTAGATTGACAACCTCAAGGGTTGGGCCTTCGCCCTCTACCTTGTTCATTTGAGACAGGATCTTTTATTTGTCACTACATACACAGGGTACCTGTTTCACAATCCTTTGGGGACTCCCCTATCTCCCCCACGTGCCATCTTCCCCCACCCCCGGAAGACTGCCAGGATTCCAGATGCATATCACTGCATCTGGCTTTTGCATGAGCTCCTGGCACATGAACTCAGGCTCTCATACTCACACAGCAAGCCCTTCACCCACTCGGCCACCTTTCTAGACTCCTGAATAAATTTTGAACACATTTATGAAGAAAGGGGAAATGCAGTGTTGAAGGGAAAATTTTCGGAGAGCCTTTGCAGGCTTCTATGATGTACTTTGCTCCCAGCTGTGGGCAGATACCAGCTGTAAACAACTTTAGGCAGGAAATATCTGGGTTTTGGGATTGCGGTTTCAGAGGTATCAGTCTGTCACGGTGGGGAGGGCAAGGAAGAGCAGAGCAGCTCACGTTGTAGCAGCCAGGAAGCAGAGAGATGGACTACAAAAAAAGAGAGAAGATAAGACATTGCTGCAAGAACACACCCCCATAAACCTACTTCCTCCTATTTTGTCTTTTCCAATAATGCGATCATATTACAAATCCATCAAGGGAGTCATCTATTGATGAGGGCAGAGCATCCATGATCTGTTTGTCCCTGAAAATCCCCTCACAGACAGCCCTAGAGGTACACTTAACTAATCTTCTAGGTGGCTCTTAGCCTACTCAAGCTGATGGTGATGGTTAACCACCACAAAGTCATGGAGGGGCCTACAAAATCACACGCAGAAAAGTACAACAGAGGACCAATTCACCAGTGAGAACTTCCTACCCATGACAGTTAATAGTGTCAATCTGACCAGATCCAGAATCATCGAGGAAACAAACCTCCAGGCATGTCTGAGCGGGGAGGGGGTCTAGAACAGGCTTATTTCTGTGAGAAGACAATGCCTGAAAGAGGTCTGTATCCACAGCCCTCCTTTTTTTCTTTCTTTCTTTCTTTTCTTTTCTTTTTTGAGACCAGATCCGATAGTTGCCCAACCTGACCTTGAACTAACTCTGCTCCAGACAAGTCTTGAACCTGTGATCCTCCTATCTCTGCGGGAATAGCTAGATACAGCCTGTATTACTGGACCCAGCTCCAAAACTGACATGCTTAGCCTCACATCCAACCTCAAGTGACCATATGGATACTGTAGGATGCTGTAAGCATTTTTCCATTTTCCCGGACTACAAGGACCAAGGGTGAGGAAAGGAAAAGCGACTGGCTTCCTGGATAATCTTGTGGGGGCGCTCTGATATAGGAGAAGGATACGGTAGATCACTCATGTCCTGAAAAACCCATGCTTTGGTATTTGGATTACCCTGGCCATGAGCAGAAAAAGGTTGCCGAGACTCAGTACACACAGTAAGCATGCTGAGTGTGCTGTTTTGATCTGGACTGGAGAAGAAGCTCCTTACACAGTCTGCCCATCTCCTACCACGAATAACCCTCTAGTGTGGACACAGAGTCTATTAGAAGCCTCCTGGATTTGTGTCCCAAATTGGAACGTTACCATAGCACCTGCAGAAGAAATAAAACCTGCCTGTTCATTTTCCAAAAGTGCCTGGATCCATCTTAGGACCAAACACAGAGAAAACACTGGCCGACGCTAGAGTCTGATGGTCTAGCTATTCCTTCCCCACACCCAGACTCTGCCCGTACCTCAACCACCTAAACTGGAAGTTGAGAGTGGAAATTACTAACAGCCAAGCCCTGCCCTAATGAACTGCATGTGTGACAAGATCAGGTACCTGATAAGCTTTTAAATGAACAGGATTTAAAATGTAGAGATGAAGCTATGCAGTGTTTGTTTGTTTGTTTGTTTGTTTGTTTGTTTGTTTTTGCTAAGAAAATGGCAGAGGGGAAGGTAAAAAATGACGTGATAGGAGATGACTGTAACTTTTAATTATTCAGCCAAAGAGGAAGGGGCTTGTGGTGGCCTTAAAAGCTCTTCTTTGCTCTCAGTGTGCCTGCCCTTCTGGGCTGCTGCCTGAATTTCCCAAGTTGTAAGATGAACTGCCTTGCTTTGGAAATTCCGAGCCTCTGCTGCTCTTATTATGAAGTGAAGAATGTGCAACCCTGAATAGCCCTTGGCCAGTGGCCTAGAGTGAAGGGTCCTCCGTTGAGAACCTCGGTCGCACATCTTAGCTGAATCTTTCTCAAACTGGTGTGAATGTTTTCTGAGTTCCGCAGAAAAGTTGTAAGTATGACTTGGCCCGTCCACCTGTGTAGACTTAGATTTTTTTTTTCAAAACTTACTTTATTTAGGGTCCTTCAATGCTTCTACCTCCCTTCCAACCCGCTGGCCAAAGAGAATAGGCGTAGGGGATGTGGACCTTCTAGATGCAGTTCCTTAGGGCGATCCCGCTGTTCCTTGTTAGGATACCAGCAGTCCAGTCCAGTAGCAAACGTCAAGCAGCAACACAAATCATCAGCAGTGGAACGATCCAGAAGAAACAGCAGCAAAGTTCCACTGAATTGACACAGGTCAGTGGAAATGGCCTCACTCAGCCGGAGCACCATGAGAAGTTCTCTGAAACGTTTCTCTCTGCAAAGTGACGAAAAAATAAAGACCAGCAGACCATCGCAAGGTGTAGTGATGCCAAAGCTTTGCTTCAGGGTCCACACAAGGCGGCTTTTGCAGCTGACAACAAAACAAAACAAAACAAAACAAAACAAAACAACACGCCCCTCTCACGAGGCAACTTCCAGCAAAACATCAGGTCTGTTTTCTGCTAACAGAGGCCATGAGACTGTCCTCAGCGGTGGAAAGACACTGCCACATCCCATACCTGGGACAAAAACACATTTACATGACAGAACTTAAGTCTTCAAAGAAACCAGAAACTTCCACGTCGCACTTCACAAGTGATGTGACCAGTGTAACCGAGCCAAAACACAGGGCTGACTTTGCACATTCTTATAAATGCCCTCGACAAACAGCTTAGCTCTGCTTGCTTCCTTTTTGATTTTCTACCCGTTGTCAAAGGTAGGATGGTGAAATTCACCTCTAGTATTGTATTGCCTCCTGTCCCTCCCATTAGATCTCTAAAATTTACTGTATGTATTTAGCTGTTTTGATATTAGGTGCATATGTATTTACAATTATTATTGTCTTGCTGTATTGACTCCTTTATCATTTTACAATGGTTGTTTTGTTTGTTCTTTCAGGTTTTTAATTAGATAGTATATCTGATATATTCACTATATTCATGTCCTCCCCCCCATGTGTGCATGTGTGTGTGTGTGTGTGTGTGTGTGTGTGTGTGTGTGTGTGTGTGTGTGTCTGGGTGGCTGGATAGCGGTGGTGGTTGAACAGGAAGCACGCCTCACCCTATAGGCTTATGTATTTGAACACTTGAGTGTTGATGGTGTTCTTTGGGAAGCCTCTAGAGCACTTATGAAGCTAGAACCTGACAGGAGGAAGTACACCACCGGGAGCTGACTTTGAGATTTTTATATCCTGGCCCCACTTCCTGTTCTCTCCCCATCTCTATGCCACGCCCCCTTCCTATGTGTAGAGGAAGTGTGGAAATGTGATCCCTCTGCTTCCTGTTCGCCTAGCTTGCCTTGGACTCTGCTGCCACGCCTTCTGCATCATGATGGGCCAGACCTCTCAAGCTAAAATAAACCTTATTCCCCTCTTTGTTGCCTTTGGTAATGGTATTTTATCTCAGCAACAAGAAAGTAATTAAGACATAGAATGTATTATGTACCAGAGTGCATAATGGTATAGAATATCTTCAAAAGGTTATAAGTGGTGCCAAGTATAAGAAACTAAGGCAGATCATAGAAACCTATGGGTTCTTGTCCTAGTTCTAAGGGCCAGAGCTTACATGCAAGGAAGGGAGAATCAGCAGACTTCAGTCCTGCCCATATTCAGGATGGGTCTGGCCTCTTCCATTTAACCTCTCTGGAAACACTTTCACAGACTCCCAGACAAGTTCAGAGATGGATCCCTTGGGTGACTATAAATCCCATTAACTTGACAATTAAAGTTAATCATCAATTAGCTGAGCATGGCGGTGCACACCTGCAATCCCAGCACTCGGGGAGGCAAAGTCAGGCAGATCTCTGTGAGTTCGAGGACAGCCTGGTCTACAAAGCAAGTCTAGGGCAGGTGGGGCTGCACAGAGAAACCCTGTCTCAAAAAACAAATAAACAAATAAACACACACACACACACACACACACACACACACACACACACACACAGATTTACCATCATTTGGGGAAAGTGCATTTCTTTTTGTAGTCCCTAAGGCTTTACATTTGTAAGTAAAACCAAATAAAGCTGGTGCTAAATCCCACCTCCGTAATGGCATTGCCTTACCTATTGTGGGAGAGTTCAGAAGGTCTTTAAGGGTAGGGCATATAGCACAGTAGTAAAGCATTTGTCTACAGTTCCCCTAATAGGAGCCTGGGCCTGTGGTTTTGGGTAGAGCACCTTCCTAGAACCTCCCAGTGGAGGATTAAGGGCTTGGCTGAACAAAAGAGCACTTGCCTAGCAGGCAGAAGACACTCAGTCTGATACAGTTCAATTTGAGGCACAGGAAGAGAGGAATCTACTGAGGGAGGGAAAGAGGGAGGGAGGGAGGGAGGGAAGAGGAGAAGGAGAATCTCCACACTGTGACCTCAACCTTCCCCTAGGGCTAAGAGCTCTGGCAAGCTTCTAAGTATACTACCCATCCTGGGACAGCCTGTTACTTAACTCAGAGAAGCAAACAGCCCTTTGTTATTTTTCTTATTTGATCTGGTGACCGGAAGACATTAAGATATTCAGGCAAAGGAACAGCCTGGAGTTCAGAAACTAGGATGGTCAGTGTGTGCTACATTTTTTATAGACCCAAATAAGCAGCGTGCAAACCAGCATGTCTAATAACTGCCTTTAATCAACAGTACACAGCTCTGTGGTTCCACCGTGGCTTTAAAAATTAAAATACATAATATAACTCACACATGGCATTCTTTCAGTGTTTTCCCTTAGAGCTAATTGTCCCAGATTGTCAGAGATGATCATGATTATTGTTTGCTCTGGTAGTTTGGACTTGGCAGAAGACAGCAGGAAGAAACTGCTCTACAGTAACATTGGCCTTTACCCAGTGCTGCTTGTGGCCAAGGTGTGATGGGGGAGGTGTGATGGCGGGGTGTGAAGAACAGGAAATAAAGGAAGTGGCTGTGGGTGGGGGAGGGGAAAATAACTGTGGAAAGGCTGGAGCCCAGGACTTGTGCTTGCTAAGTCCTCCACCAAACCACGCCCTCTGTCCCTCACTGGAGGATTCTAGTCACGTGCTCTACTGCTGAGCCACAGAGATTGCTCCAAACTAGGGTACTGGAAGCTCGGTCACTCTAGGACCAAATAATAGCCCAAACCCTAGAGAGGCTGTTTGGAAAGAAATTACATTCCTAGAAGTAATTTAATCTATTTCTGTAGGGTTTTTTTATTTGAATATATTTATTTAATTTTTTTGATCTAGGATCTTATGTTGCACAGGCTGGCTTATGACTCAAGATCCCCATGCCTTAGGCAATAGGTATGTGTAGGCTGTCCTGAAATAATTTATTCGTGTGTGTGGTTTTTTTTAGTTTTTATTTTTCTTTTGAAATTTATTATTTTATTAGGCAAATAAAGAAAGATAGATAGATAGGAAGGAAGGAAGGAAGGAAGGAAGGAAGGAAGGAAAAGGTAACATAAAGCCTGGATATGATGGCACGTGGGTAAAATTTTAGCCCTTGGGAAGTTGAATGAGACTTGTGAATTATGGTTCAGTTGTGCCAACAGTAATACCCTGTCATGGGGAGAGAGAGAGAGAGAGAGAGAGAGAGAGAGAGAGAGAGAGAGAGAGAGAGAGAGAGAGAGAGAGAGAGAAGAGAGAGAGAAAAAATATTCTACAGACACCCATGGACCAGGCGCATTAATTAACAGTATCGCAGTTTACTCCCTGACCGATGAAGTAATTTCACAGAGGAAGGAAATGAGGCTCAGAAAGGCACTGCTATCCTCAGATCCTCAGCAGAGACGGTGTGGTCTGCGGCTCCCACCCATACTTAGCACACAAAATGCCAGTGTGTCTCACTGGCTCAGTCTCGGAGCTCACGGAGGTCTAAGGGGCCATTTGACCTGTCATTCTGACGACAGCCCCTGCCTCTTTACATATCAGCACCTAGAAGCCAAAATGTCCACAGAAGAGATATTTAAAAATATGAACTGATTTCCCCTCATGACATTATAAAAATATGCCCCCAAGTACATGCCAGTATATAAATATATATATGTATATATATATATATATGAAAGAAAAAAGTATAACATTGAAGTGAAAATGACCTTCTGAACTCCAATCAAAAGCAAAGGGCTGCCCGAGAGGGGAGAAACCAGATTCTTAGAAGAAACAGAGTACAGAAGAAATCGTTATAGGGAAGTGGTCATGGTGCACGAGTTGTCCTCTGGCTTCCACATATATGCCATGGCATGTGTGCACACATGTGTGCTCATTCATACATGCAATACTTAACTGCAGTTTTAAAAAAAATTAAAGGATGGACTAAGCCAGAAGTGATGACACACACCTGTAATCCCAACACTTAACAGGTTATATGCCCAGTTCAAGGTTAGCCTAGATTATATGAGAAATGCCTCAGTGGTTAAGAGCACTGGCTACTATTCCAGAAGACATGGGCTCAATTCCCAGCACCCACATGAGGGGGCTGTCTGTAAGTCTTGTTCCAGAGCATCCAACACCCCACTTCTGGCCCTCCATAAGCATTGCATGCCTGTGATGCATTTACATACATGCAGGCTAAATACTCATACACATAAAATAAAATACAACAGTTTTTTTTTAATTCAGGGTTTATAATTGTTTCTAGGTAAGTAAATTAGTGTGTACATCTGTCTATGTGTCTATCTGTGTGTGTGTGTGTCAGTGTGTGCCTATGTATGTGTGTGTGTGTCTGTATGTCTGTGTGTCTCTGTGTGTATGTGTTTGTGAAGGTGTGTGTGTGTCTCTATGTGTGTGTGTGAATGTCTGTGTGTGTGTGTGTCCGTGTGTATGTATGTCTCTGTGTATGTATCTCTGCATGTGTATGACTGATTGACTGTCCACATGCATGCATGCACATGCAGGGGCCACGTGTGTCTTCCTCTATCACTCTAAAGTAGAAGTTTCTGGTTTCTCTGAAGACTCGGTTGTGTCAAGTGGTGTTTTGCTAGGAGCTGTCTTGCGAGAGGGCACGTGATGTTTTGCTGGGAGCAGACATGTAGGAGGGCGGGTAGTGTTTGGAAGGGGTATGAATGGAACCCCAAGGACAGCGAGATGATGCTTTGGCCTTTCTATGCTGTGCAACACTTTGCTGGTCTTTGCTGGTCTTCCCGGAGAAACATCCCGGAGAACTTCTTGTGGTACTCTGGCTGACTCTGGCCACTTCCAAGGACTCATGCTGTTTCTGCTGCACTGTGCCACCTCTACAGATCCTTGGGGCTATTTGGTGTTGGCTGATGGACTGGACTGCTGGTGTCCTGACCTCACAGAGTGGACCGGGCCCATGGAGCTATGTCTAAACAGGTCCACAAACACTTTTTCCTGTCAGCATTCTTTCTCCCCTTCCTTTGGTCGGTGGGTTAGAAGTGAGGTTGAAGTGTTTAACTCTCCATCTCAGTTTTTTAGCCAAGATCTCTCACTGAGCCTGAAGCTTGCCAATTTGGCTAGGCTGCGTAGCCAGAAAACTCCTAGGATCTGCCTGTCTTTGGCCCCCAACACTGGATTACAGACACAAGTAGCCATGCCTAGGTTTTTTTTCCATGGTACTGGGATTTGAACTCAGGCCCTCTCGCTTTCACAGCAAGTGATTTCAGCCAACTAGCCGCCTTCCCAGCCCCTGAGATGAATCATTTTTGAGACACACTGTAGCTTGGGGAGTCAAATCTTTCACAGGCTCCCTTCTTGTGTGTCCTACCTGGACCTCCAGCATACACACACACACACACACACACACACGCACGCACGCACGCACGCACGCACGCACGCATGCACACATACTCTCGCGCATGTACATGAATGAGCACATGTATGAGCACATATTGCAATCATGGTCCGCCTACCCCTGCCCCCTAGGCTTACATTTTTTCCATGTCATTTAAATCGACTTTGTCCACATGAATGAAAATGAAGCCCTCTTAAAGACGCCCCTCCGTGGCTCCTCCACTTAGCAGCTTGTTAATTCTCAAGAGGGTTGCACTGAAAGCGCATACTGCCTTGATCGCATTGTGACGTTATTCTTTGATTCTCAGACTGCTGCTCCAAATAATCAGTTATGGGTTTTGTTATTCTCTTTTTCTTTTCTTTCTTTCTTTCTTTCTTTTTTTTCTTTTTAGAAAAATAAATGGCTAACCTCTTCATCAGTCTTCGGTGTAGTGGCTCCAACAAGCTGTCACAAATAGAGTTCCGTAACAAATGAGATTAGACCTCTCTTCATTGCTCAGCCTTTCCCTTCCCATACAGTAACCAGCATCGTCGTGGCGTCTTTCAAGGGATTGTGTCAACCAAATCCGGAGTCAGAGGACGTTGAAATTCAAAAAATATGCACACACGGTGGCACCTGCTCTTTCCTGGCTGGCGAGAATCTTGAATTTGGATATACGGCTCCTTGAGATTTTATTTGTAAAGTAAACAGAGCTTTGTTCATGATTAGAGAAGTGCAACGCGTACCCAGACGGCACCGAAGAAGGGAATCCCAATTTGACAAAATCCAGACCTGAGATTTTTTTCATTTTAGCCCGGAGCAGTCAAAGCAATAATCTACACTGTGCCATGCCAAGTAGTGGGAGACTCTACTGGGAGGATTAAAGGATTATTTTTTAATCCACTGGAGCTCGAGCCACTGCCCCTCTAGCAGGAACATTAATAACTATAATGGACTGAGTTCCCGTACCACTTTTCTTCAAGAGTCTCAAAATGGTTCTGCCAGATGCAAATAACCAAATCAGAGATTAATCTTTAGAGCCTGGAAGAGCCATGGAGATCCACCAGACACGGTTTCATAACTGTGAAATTTAAGGCACCAAATAAGTTCAAAGGCTTGGTATAGATACAAACTGACAAAGCTGACTCTAACCCAGGCCTCTCTGGGGTCACCCTGGAGTGCTTTCCTAAAACACGCAGGTATGTGCAACTTGCATCCTCTCAGAAACAGTACCTGGAAATTTACTCAAATGCACTCAGATGGGAGTGCAATAGAGTGCTTGTCCAGAATCCCCCAGTTAGGGACTGGGGGTGTAGCACAGATCACCTGCCTAGGATCACCCAGTGAGGAGGCAGGAGTGTGTGTACAAGGTAGGAACTTGCCTAGAATATCCCAGTAAGGGGCTTGCTGGGTGGCTCAGTGGTAGAGCACCTGCCTAGAATCCCCCAGTGAGGGGCTGGGGTGTGGCTCAGTGGTAGAGCACCTGCCTAGAATTCCCTAGTGAGGGGCTGGGGTGTGGCTCAGTGGTAGAGCACCTTCCTAGAATCCCCCAGTGAGGGGCTGGGGTGTGGCTCAGTGGTAGAGCACCTGCCTAGAATCCCCCAGTGAGGGGCTGGAGTGTGGCTCAGTGGTAGAGCACCTGCCTAGAATCCCCCAGTGAGGGGCTGGGGTGTGGCTCAGTGGTACAGCACCTGCCTAGAATCCCCCAGTGAGGGGCTGGGGTGTGGCTCAGTGGTACAGCACCTGCCTAGAATCCCCCAGTGAGGGGCTGGAGTGTGGCTCAGTGGTAGAGCACCTGCCTAGAATCCCCCAGTGAGGGGCTGGGGTGTGGCCTAGTGGTCAAACACCTGCCTAGAATCCCCCAGTGAGGGACTGGGGGTGTGGCCTAGTGGTCAAACACCTGCCTAGAATCCCCTAGTGAGGAGATGAGGCCACAGTTCAGTGACAGAGTACATGAGGTACAGGGTTCCATCGATTCCATCACAAAAAAAAAAAAAACAAAAACAATAACACATAAATAAACATTAAAAACCTTACTGTAGACCCACAGAGCCAGCATCAGCACTTAAACAGAAGCCTCGGTATTCATATGTGGTCATGTCTAAGAAGCCCTGCTTTCTACCTCATCGCTTTAGTCCCACAGCTCCGGGACCTTTGTCCTTGACATTAGTTCCACTTTTTGAACATGGCCAAGTAAGTCACAGATAATAAGTACAACCACATCGTGGAAAGCCTTGGGGCGGTAACTCAGTAGTAATGCAAGAATATGTAGGAGGAGGACCAGCGCTTTAACCATTCTCCCCTCCCCCGCAGTCCTAAGAAATAAATACGCGAAAGTGGAAGAGTTAGGCTGGCCATTACACACCTGTAATCTCGGCAGTGTAGAAACTGCGGCAGGTGGGTCTCAGGTTCCAGACCAGTCTAGGCTATACAGCAAGATCATGTCTTGAATGAAAAGAAATGGGGGCTTGGTTGGTAGCGTGCTCCCTGGCCCTCAGCAGCGCATGAAGCCCTGGCTTCCATCCCAGGCATTGCACAAGCTGCAACTAAGGGCACACATTTACAATTATAGCACTCGGGAAATGGAGGCCAGAGACTGTCCATCAGTTAAGCATGTAGTTTCTGAGGGTCCTAGAAACCTACAAGAAGAACACTATGCTGGGTGGATCCGGGCACAGGGGTTCTGCTCGATCTAAGGCACCAACCAAGGACAATACGTGCAGTCATCATCAAACCCCTACCTAGATCTAGCCAAGGGACAGAACATTCTCCACAGTTAAGTGGAGACTGGGGACTGACTTTCACATGAACTCTGCTGCCCCATATTTCGCCATGTCCCCTTGTTGGGGAGGCCCAATGGCCCTCGGAGGAAGGGTAGCAGACTACCAAGAAGAGACTTGATACACTAGCATCATATACAGGGGGAGGAGGTCCCCCTCAGTCACAGTCATAGGGAAGGGGAATGGGGTGAAAGCAGGAGGGAGGGAGGAATGGGAGGATGCATGGGATGGGATAGCAAATGAGATGTAATATGAATTATTTTATTTTTCAATAAAAATGTGTTTTTTAAAAAAAGAATGCAGTTGCTCTTGCAGAGGACCTGAGTTTGGTTTCCAGCACCCATGTCAGGCAGCTCATAACTGCTGGTGTGTAACTCCGGCCACAGGGAATCTGATGCTCGCTTCTGACCTACGGTGCCACATCCGCTTACATGCACTTGACTACACACAGTTATATACACACACACACACACACACACACACACACACACACACACACACACACACAAACACACGATAGAAAAAAATTTTTTAAAGAAAATAAAAACTCCAACATTATTCTCTGCCATATATCAAAATCGAGGCCAGCCTGGGATATGAGACTCTGTTTCAAAAACAAGGGGAAAACGGATGGTGACATTTCTCAAGCTGTGCTGTTGATGTTTTCAAAACAAAACAAACCTTTTTGTCAATTAAGTTCCTCCTAATACCTCCCTCGCCTGGTTTTGTTTTAATGAAAGGTCCCACTGCCCGCCCCCTCCTGTTGCCTGGAGAGGGGGATCAGCCGTCTGTCTTTATTAGTACTGCACACCCTTGAAGACTGTAGTCCTATTAGTGGCTGCTCCGATTACAGTCGCGTGACACTTAGCAGCAGGGATCCCTTCTGAGCAACCCATCCTTAGGTGCATTTGTCATCATTCAGGCATCGTGAGGTCGGCCGAGCAGGTCAGGCACTGCACTGGGCACCTTGGTGCAGTGCAGAGATACAGGAAACACCAAGTGGAGGAGGCGACTGCCGGCCCATCGTTGCGCTGCAGTCGAGTTTGTTTTTATAAGACAGAGGACACTCTAAAATAATGATTAAAGAAGAGCAAATCGTAAAGCAGTGATGTAAGTGTTTATTCTAGTGCACGCAGACGGCAAGCCGGCCATCAGCCGTCCGTGCTATGTTGTTACGAACAGGAAGAGCAGTGGGCTTGCAGTGCCAACACTCGTGTGTGTTACGCGATGATGGGACGCTAGCAACAGGCTAATTGGAATCTGGAATTTCTCTCAGAGGCTCGTGTGTTGAACACTGCGTGTTATTGGGAAATGGAACCTAGATGGGAGAGTGGTCACCGTCACCAGTCGCCCGGAGGCTTCACTTTAAAGAGGAGGTTTTGTCCCTGGACCGTTCCTCCTCTCTCCTCCCCTCTGCTTTTCTCCCCACTCCCTTTCCTCTCTTCCACCTCCTCCCTGCTCCTCTCCTTCCCCTACTCCTCCCCCTCCTTGCTCTATTCCCTTTGCTTTCTCCTTTCTTCCCTCTCCCGCTCCTACCCGCTTTTCCTCTTCCATCCTCTTCTCCCTTCTCCGCCTCCTTCCTGTCTGCCATAAGCTGAACAGCCTAGCGCCACAGCTGAGCACAGCCTCCCCCTCCCGCAGTCGTAAGGCAAAGTGGTCCATGGACGGAAACCACCAACCTAAATACATCTATCCTACTTTAAGTTATTTGTGAGAGGTATTTTTGCCAAATGATGGAAAGCTGATTAACACACTAGGCAATAGAAATATTTTCAGCTCCATCACGTGAGATGGTGCTGGTCCATGCGCTCAGTCATTGGATGAGATGTTAGGCCACCTCTGACTTCACTTTTTTGTTTGTTCTGTTTGTTTTGGTTTGGTTTTTTGAGACAGGGTTTCTCTGTGTAGCCTAGGCTGCCATCGACTTGTTTTGTAGACCAGGCTGGCCTCTAACTCACAGCGATCTGTCTACCTCTGCCTCCCAGAGGGCTGGGATTACAGGTGTGCACCAGTTTCCTGCTGAGAGTTGGAGGCCAGCCTGGTCTACAGAGTGAATCCCAGGACAGCCAAGGCTACACAGAGAAACCCTGTCTCGAAAAACCAAAAAGAATAAAAGAAAAAAATTTGGTTTTGGAAGGCAGCTCAGTAGAAGACTTGCCTAAACATGGTCCATCCCAGCACTGCAAGCAGACAAACAAAACACCCTGAAAACAGACATGATGGCACATGCTTGCGATCCTAACACTAGGGAGGTTGGAGGCAGGACGATCAGGAGTTCAAGGTCAGTCTGAGCTAAATGAGGCCCTGTCTCAAAAATAAGAAGAGCAACCTAGCTTTAAGTCTAATCCCTCCTTCTCCAGAGACAGTTTTCTCTTCTGTGGCTCTACTTTATCTGTCTGGCGTGTGGAGCCTGGACAGAGCTCACAGAAAGGGGCTCAGAATCCAGGAGCAGACAAAACTCCTTTTCCACAAACGTGCTTCCATGCATATTGTGAAACTTCAGATCACTCCGGATGTCTACAGACACGCCTGAGACTTATATTGAGACAGATCAAAGCCACACACAGGTGTAAAGCTCCAAATCACCAAAAACTGAGCCAAAAGGGCCTGAAGCTTTTCTCTCCAAAGTCTTGTTTGCTCGCAAGTCTTTACCTCCCCTTCTGGTTCATTTCTTCGCATATGATTAAATTTTTTCTTCTAATTGTGCATTTATTTAAAAAGAAAAAAAGCACCTTGTGGGCAAGCCAACAAATGAGCAAGCTGTTTCATAATTAAAGAGGTATCTATTCCATAAAACCTGGTATGCGTGTGTGTGTGTGTGTGTGTGTGTGTGTGTGTGTGTGTGTGTGTGTGTGTGTTGAAGACCTGGTGTCTTAATGGAATGTGTGGCTGAAGAAACAGAGCCCTACTCAGTATCACCAGCTGAAAGGATGCTCAAGAGTAACCAGTCATTATCCTGGAAGCCGAGCCACACACGGCCACTATCAAGTTCACTCATTCCTTCTACCTTTTTTTTTTTTTCATGTTTTCCTATCTACCAGGCTGCCATCAATATCATTAGAGTGCTGGGAACAACTTTGAACTTCCCATCCCCCAGCCTCCACCTCCTGAGTGCTGGGATTCCAGGTTTGCACCAACATGCCTGTACTCGAACCCAGGGCTTTATGGAGGCGGGACGAATGCTCTACCAACTGAGCTACAGTCCCAGATTCCCATCCCTTTTAGTGGCACAGCAAGATTCTTTGGGGAAAAGGAGAAAAAAAAAGATATTTGGAGGAAAAAAAGAAAACAAAATTCCTAACTAGAAACATTCTGTGTCCCTGATGGTTATTCTTTTTTCTTTTTTCTTCCCCCCAGCTCATCTGAGAGACATTTCTCATTCCATAGCAGGTGTCTGGCTATGAATATTATAAGCTAATTAATCATATGACTGTTTATAGGTATGACTTGCATGTAGAGCATTAGTAATAATCATCACAATTAGTGTTAACAAGAATGAATTGTCTGTGTCTGGAGCTTTATAAAGTCACAAAACAGCTTTACTTGTTTAATTTTATTTCATATCCCCCTCCCAGCCAGCCAATGACCATAGGAGATAGGTGAGATTGCTAGGTGGGTTTTGGGTTTGTTTTTTTTTTTTTTTTTTTAAGTAAAGGAACATTTTTTAAAATAAGATATATTTTTATAGGCTGGGAGTGGTGGCAAACATTTCTGATCCCAGCACCTCAGAAACAGAGGTAGGCAAACTCTGTGAGTTTCAGGTCAGGCTAGCCAAAACTAAACAAGCAAAAAAGATGTTGTTACTTTGTATTATGTGTATGGGTATGTGCACATGAGTGCAAGTACCCGAAGAGGCCAGAAGAGGGCGTCAGACCCCTCTACAGCTGCCTGGAGTTAGTGGCAGCAGTGATGAAGAACTTTACAGCTTTTGTTTGCTTACAGATTGGCAGGAGAATGTGGATAATCTCAGGGTTTAGGTCTTAGCTACAGATAGATTTTTTGGGGGAGGATTGTTTGTTTGCTTATTTTTAAGCTCTGAAAATATCTACCTTGAGTGTTGTGTAGTCAGGTGAATTATCTCAAGGCCCTACTGCTCCATGTCTTATGTGCCAAAGCAGCCAGGAAACTGTCCATCACATAAGCTACCCAAACTGTCCAAACTTGACCATCATCACTTTGACACAAGCTGTCTGGCAAGATTCATGTTCTGCATTTCATCTTTCTTGGTTTGGCCTGGTTTGCAATGCTGGAAATAAAACGCATGGTCTTGCCCATAAGTGCTCTAACCAATGAGCAACACTCTCAGTCCTTCATTGAGGGAGTCAGGCAGTCTACTGCTGAGCCACACATATGGTTCCTCACTGGGGGAATCCCAGTGAGGGGCTCAACCACTGAGCCACACCCAGCCCCTCACTGAGAGATTCTAGACAAGTGTTAAACTACTGTGTTACACTTACAACCCTTGCCTTCCTCCCTCCCCCGTTTCTGTCTCTGTCTCTGTCAATGTTCCTCTCTCTCTCTCTCTCTCTCTCTCTCTCTCTCTCTCTCTCTCTCTTTTTCTCTCTCTCTCTCAGGTTAGGTTTCAGGGTGGCCTTGAATTTACCACATAGCTCTAGCTGCCCTCTAATTTGCAGTCTCCTGTTGGTCCCTTTAATAACTGAACCCCTCTGGAAGTTCTAGACGTTTTTATGTGTTTGGGTGTTTTGCCTGCATATATGTCTGTGCGCCATGC
This sequence comes from Acomys minous, assembly GCF_964271855.1. NCBI lineage: Eukaryota > Metazoa > Chordata > Mammalia > Rodentia > Muridae > Acomys > Acomys minous. Next base: position 76,798,914 of record NC_140498.1, read on the forward strand.
ATATGCCTAGTACTTGAGGAGGCCAGAAGAGGTGGTTGGAAGATGTCTCCTCCTTTGAATACACCACCATGTCTAAAGTTTATTAAGGCTGAAAGTTGTCAGCCCTCAAACCATGATACCAGTGTTGTGGTTTGCTTCCTTATATAGGTAATGCCATAAAATGGTCAGGATGTGTTCCTTCCACAGTAATGTGGGCAGCACATCTCTCTCATTAGCGTAGTGTTAACTGTTTGGTTAACCCTTGGGTAGTACCTTAGTTTGTGTAAGCATAGTCATCTATAGATATATTTTTGTAGTAAAAAATGGTTGAGAGTAGGCAAGATGACTCAGCGGGTAAAGGTGCTCGCTGTCAAGCCTGTCAACCTGAGTTTGATCCCTGGAACCCATGTGGTGGAAGGAGAGAGAACTGACCCCTGTAAGTTGTTCTCTAACCTCCACACGAGTACTGTGTATCTGTGCGCACACACACACACATACACACACACACACACACACACACACAGAGAGAGAGAGAGAGAGAGAGACAAATGAAAAAGAAAAAGGGAAAAGAAGGAAGGAAGGAAGGAAAGAAAGAAAGAAAGAAGAAAAGAAGAAAGAAAGATAGTTGAGACACTCTGATCAGATGTCAGGCTTGAGCCAGGTGTAGTGGAACAAGCCTATAATCCCAGCAATCTAAACACTGAGGCAGGAGGATAGGAGAGCTTGGCCTACAGAGTGACACACTGTCTCACAAAACCAACTCTCTGTCTGTCTATTCGTCTGTCTGTCTGTCTCTGTCTCTGTCTCTATCTCTATCTCTCTGTCTGTCTGTCTGTTTCTCTCTCTCTCTCTCTCTCTCTCTCTCTCTCTCTCTCTCTCTCTCTCTCTCTCTCTCTCACACACACACACACACACACACACACACACACAGAGAGAGAGAGAGAGAGAGAGAGAGAGAGAGAGAGAGAGAGAGACTTAGCTTCCTCCTCTTTCGGTCCTTTCTTTCACTGCACTTGGCTTCTGAAAGCACTTTTCTGTTTGCACTCCACTTTTTGAAGCCACCCTCAGGAAGTCACTTCATGCAGTGGGGAGGGGGGAATGTGCTGCTCCCAGGGACAGCTATGACATTCTCCTGACACACTACTGCTCATTAAGAACAATCATCTGGTTGCTAGGAAGGGAGTTCAGTCAGTACGATTCCTGTCTAGCGGGCAGGAAGCCCTGGGTTTCATCCCTAGCACCACATAAATGAAGTGCTGTAGTGGAAGCCTAGAATCCCAGTATTCAGGAGAGGAAGGCAGGAGGGTCAGAAATTCAAGGCCTTCCTCAGCCACAAGTTCAAGGCCAACATGAGTCACCATCTGGAAAAGGACAGATGGTTTATTACAGGTTAGCAGCTTTGTGTCAGAGTTCCAATTCTGAGATAATTGTTCTAGGAAGTTAGGAAGTTAAGTGAGATCGGAGGAGGGGAGGTCCTGTTTTTAATCAGCTCTCCAAAAGCTGACTAGTGCTGCAGCATTCTTTTCCATTCACTTTTCCCCTCATTCTGAAATGACACATGTCCAAGTTCATCTTCTATAACTAATTCTGCATTCACACACACACACACACACACACACACACACACACACACATACACACACACACACACACATGCACACCTAGTGCTCCATGCTTCCTTAACAAGGACAAGATGTTTCGTTGTCACATCCTTAAAGCGGCTATGCGGTGGCCACTGTTCCCTGCCTGAAGCTAATATCTCCATCCTGTACCTTTCCTGCCTCCATCCATGGCCTCTGTCTTCACTCAATGAACCTGGAAAAGGCCTTCTGATGTTCTGCCAGCAGCCTCTTCTGTGTTCATTAATGCTTCCATCTTCCTCAGAGCTACACCATCCTTAGCTGAGATTTGCCTCTTCCATCATTTCCTGATCATCCAAAGAGCAGAGCCATGCAGCTCGATGGCGCTATCAGCCCAGGGCCTGCACCAAACCCAAGATGACAAAGGAAGATAATGGTGAATGGAAGACTCACAGGTGAACATGACCTTGCATCCCTAAGGACCTTGCTCACTGACATCTTTCTTAAACATAGAACCCAAAACTGACATTTCAAATGGAACCTGAATCAAGCAATGTTTAAACACAGCAGTGATTTGTTTGTTTGTTTGTTTAAAGATGGATACTGCCTATACTGGGAAACTGAGGCTCAGAGTATAGAAATGGCTTACCCAAAGAAACAAAGTATATGTGTGTATGGGGGCGGGGGCGGGGGTGAGCACCCAACTAGATGATGTTCGTATTACTATCTGAGGGAATGGGACCTAGGTCCAGTCAGTGAGCTCTTTTTACCCTGCTAACATGAAAGGTAAGCTCAAGCTGCTCTGGTCCAGTATGGCCAAAAGCAACTTTTGGGAGTGAGGAAGAGTTTACTTTGGCTCATGGTTCCAGAAGTACAAGAGCCCATTATGGTAGAGAGATGCAGAAGCAAGTGGCACACACGGCAACCTGACCAGGGAGCTGAGAGCTCCCATCATCTTCACACTGCAAAGTGATTCAAAAGGGGGCTCGGGGCTTTAAAGTCTCGAAGCCGACCGACCTCTGGTGAGGGATGTATTTCCTCCAGCAAGGTGGCAACTTCCACACAACAGTACCACCCCGGGGGGTGGGGGTGGGGCAAGTGTTCAAATCTCCAGGGGTGTGAGGGGGAGAAAGCATTTCTCATTCATACCACCGTAAGCAAGAAAGCCAAGTGGAGTGGCTCATGCCTGTAACCCTGTAATCCCAGGACTTGGTGGGCAGAGGCAGGACCACCAGGAGTTCAAAACCAGACTCAGCTCCATAGCAAGTTTAAGGCTAGCCTAGGCTGTATTAGACCTTGTCTCAGGGATGAAAAACGTGGGGCAAGGGAGGGTCAACAAAAAGCAGATGGAAATGAGGAGGCGTGGTACTTGGAAACCAGTCTTAGAGAGAGTGGTCACATCATATTCATGGGGAAGCGGCTGGTGGGGAGGTGAGGGACATCGGTAATAGGACAAGATGACATTTAAATGTACAATCTCCTTTGGGCAGCAGGATGCTGTTTTAATTGTATGAGATAGTAGTCCAGGGTGGTCTCCAACTCACTATATAGCCCAGGTTGGCCTTACACCTGCTATATTACTGCTTTTACCTCTTGAGCTATAGAGTTACATGTCCAGCTGGAGAGATACTTCTTCTCCTCCTCCTCCTCCTCTTCCTCCTTTTCTTTCTTTACTTGAGACAAAGTGTCCTGTAGTAGGCTATGTAGCCAAGGATAGCCTTGAACTCCTGATCCTTGGCTCTACTCTACCTCCCAAGTCTTTGGATTACAGACACACTCCATCACCCCTTGTTTATTTTCCTAAGAAGTATTTCTTTGGGGGGGGGGAATTTATTTCTCTATGAAGTAAAGATAACTGTGAAGTTGGAATGAAAATCCAGCAAGCAGATCCTGGCTGGCGCTCTCTCTCTCTCTCTCTCTCTCTCTCTCTCTCTCTCTCTCTCTCTCCTGTTTTTTTTCAAGACAAAGTTTCCCTTGACTGTCCTGGACTGGACTCACTTTATGGACCAAGCTGGCCTGGAACCTGGAACTCATAGCGATCTGCCTGCCTTTGCCTCCCTGAGTGCTGGGATTAAAGGCGTGTGCCAGCACACCCAGCTTCACTCTTTTTTTTTTTTTAACTGTGCTATCTAGAAACAAGACTAGAACTGTGGAGATGTGAACATTGCCCGGAAACAGAGTGGAATGACCCCCCTCCCAAGAAAACCAGATTCCCTAGTTAAAAGTAGCACATACAAGGAGCCTGGGGCGTTATCATCTTAATAACTAATTAACACCTTGGTATGCATTCCTACCACAGAGTTCCTTGCCTGAAAGCATATGGGTATAAAAAGAGTGGTCCAGGCTGGGAAAGGGCCCACCATGCCTACTCCCCATATAACTTCCCACAGACCGCAGATTTCATGGCCATGGGAAACAACACATTCCTTTACTTTCCTATGCTCAGCAAAGACAATGGGTCCTCTTGTTAATGGGGGGGGGGCATGAATCCTATGAAAAGAACCATCCATCAGGGAGCTCAGCCACACAATGAGTGTTATTCACATACTTTCAAGTCAGCACACGTGGACGGATGCCTACATCACGCCTGGCACTGTGCAAAGCACTTGGCCACACAATGACTAAGGCACCGCAGCTCTGCCACCAAGGAAGACACAAGGGAGCAGAGAAGACAGATGCTTACCCAGCAGACCCTAAGGAAATGAGCTTGTAAACGCCATCCTTTGAATTCACGGGACAAGAATCCGAAAGCCACTAGCTCTGAGTATGGGTGTCAAGATTCCAGTATCAGTGGGGGTGTGTAAGGAAGGGAGGGAGATTTAATTCCCTTAAGTAATCTCCATGTTTGCACACCAGTGTGTAATGATATTATCCACACCCCCATGCAAACTACCAGCAGGAACAGTTCGCAGACCTGCTGGGAATTTGCACCTGGCTGCTTAGATTTTTTTTTTCTCCACTGAAGACCCAAATGAAAAAAAAAAAAAAGAAAGAAAAAGAAACCAAACCTAGATACAGCTTGAGAGATGCCGCTGTGGCCTGGGGCACTTACCAACTAGAAGGCAGAGTTCTAGAAGATCCAGAAATCGGAGCAAGAGTGACATAACCACATCCAATGGGAAGGAGAGTGCTCCTTTCCTCTCTAGCCACCAAAGCACCTCATCAGTCCATTTACCTGGTTGCGGGGTGGGGGACGGGGTGCATAGACATTTTGTAGCTCAGGAGTGGAGGTCAAAGGACAACCTAGAGGGATCAGTTCTCTCCTACCATGTGGGTTCCGGAGACCCTCGGCAGAGAGCGTCCTTACCCACTAAGTCATCTTCCAAGCTCACCGATAGACATTAGAAGTCGCATTTTATAAACTGCATCATTATAGGAGAGAGAAAATCGACAGGAAGAAAAGAGAAAAATAAGCATTATCTTTCCCCTCCCCCATCCCTTTAAGAATCCCGTTCAGGGCCTGGGGAGATGGTTCAGACAGTAAAGGGCTTGCTGTGTGAGCTTGAGGACCTGAGTTTGTATCCTCAGCGCATAAAAGGCCAGGAGCTGTGGCACACCACCAGGCAGGAGCCTCCCCAGAGCTCAGCCAGTTTAGCCTAGCCAAGTCAATGGAGCTCTATGCTCAGTGAGAGGCCCAGTCTCATAAGTACATTGCAAAGAAGCAATTCAGGAAGACAGGAGACGTTGACCTTCGGTCTCCTCACACCTGTGCATACACATGCAAGCACACACGGACACCACATACACATAACCCTGTTTATTAAGAATCTGAAATGAGAAGCTGTTCGGCATCCCCAAATAACTGTCCACATTAAAACAATGAACCCCATTTACTGCTGTTTATAAGGACAATGTGAGATATTTTTCTCAGTCTTGATTAAAGTATTTCTTAAGTTTTGATTAAAGTGTTTTTTTAAAACATTGAAAATAACAATATATCTCTGAAAATAATGAGTTTCCTCCTGTTAGCTGTTGAATTGTTTACTCCCATAACTGAATAATAACAGCACATCAAAGCCAGCGGTGGTAATTAAATGATTTGTGAACATAGGTTAACAAATTAGTGCGTCATGATGTATAATTGTCTAATTAAGATAAAAATGCTAGTCCCTGCCTAAAAGACTGACAAGATAGCTAAATAAGGAGAAATAGGTATAAATAAATAAAGCACCATGTAATGAATTAGAATGTATAGTAAGTGCCATTTTTCTGCTTATTAATGTGGGGAGGTTACAAATACCTTCTAGACCTGATCTGTCCAAGTCATATGCATAGGTTCAAGTATATTCAGTTAAGGAAAGAACAACCAAGTAAGTGTGGGTTGGTTACATCCTGAGATTGAGCTGGGAGATGTCTACCTGACCTCAGGTAATCAGTTGTTGGGCCTGTGAGATGGCTCAGTGGGGAAAGGCACTTGCTGCCAAGCCTGAAGATCTGAGTTCAATCCCCTTTGACCCACATGGTTCCCACAAGTTGCCTTCTGATCCCCTAACATGTACACCAAGACACATGTGCCCCCACACACACACGTGCATACCCACAAGTACACAATGAAGAAACAGGTGTAGTTTTTGAGCAGTTTAAACAGTAACAGTTTGCAGTTTTTACATGATAACTACTAACTCCAGGTCCATGAGAAACCTGAGGGAATAGCCCTTTAAATTTGGCACTTGATTTGTAGAAACTAGATTTTTAAATATGGCTGCAAGGCTTGGAAAGATAGTTCAATATTCAGGAGTACTTGTTCCTCTTACAAACAGCCAGAGTTCAATTACCAGCACCCATTAAAGGTAACTCACAAGTTGTCTGTGACCCCAGCTCCAGCTGATCCAACGCCTCTGGCCTCTATTGGTACAGCACTGATGCTCATATATCCCCCTAGACACATACACACACACACACACACACACACACACACACACACACACACACACACACATACACACACCCCTACTTTAAAAGCTAACAAAAGTGCATCTTTTTACATTGAAAACAACATTTCTGGGTGGCCTATAATCCTAGCAACTCATCAGCCTGAAGCAGAGGGATTCCTGCCTGAGCCACAGAAAGAGTTCAAGGCCAGCCTGAACAACTTGACCAGAACTTGTGTCAGGATAAAGAGTGAAAAAAGCCAAGGCTGTAGTTCAGTAATTGTCTAGCATGCATGAGACCTTGGATTCAATCTCAGTGTCATTGTTGTCATCCCCACCCCACACCACCCCAAAAATCCAAACCCTCAGGAAATAGAGTATTTATCTATAGTTATGTGCAACCAACTTATTCAATGCATATTTACTAAGCACTTTCCTGTGTACCATGTAAAAAATTAAAGTACTACACTTTTCAAAAGACATGAACATGTCCAAACCGACATATTTAGCGCTTCTCTCCCTCTCCCTCCCACCCCCCCCCTCTCATACAAATATACCTGTTTAGATCTTCTCTTCCTTCCTTCAGGGTCTCACATAGCCCAGCCTCACTGTGTAGTCAAGAACTCCTACCTCTCAAGTATAAGGAGTCAGGTGCACACAACTTTGCCTGGTTTATGCGGCACTAGACACCGAACCCAGTGTTTTATGCGTGCAAGCCAAATGACCTATACACCCAGCCCCTAGATTGTTAGTTTGTTTGTTTGTTTGAGACAGGGTCTTCTTATGTAGTCCTGCCTGCTTTGGAATTCACAGAGATCCACTTGCTTCTGCCTCTCCAACACTGAGATCAAAGGTGTAAGCCACCATACCCAGCCCCTGGATCTCCTTTTAAAGAGTTTTCTTCTTAACCAAAGAATCACAGACATAAATGACTTTAAACATAAAGTAGTATCAAGAGAGGGATGGCTAAAGCAGGTAATCCCAGGATTTGGGAGTCTGTAGCAGGAGGAATTGGGACTTTCAAGGCCAGCCTCAGTTTACTAGTGCGACTCTGTGTCAAAAAAAAGAGGAAGAGATAGAGGCAGATAACTTTTTTTTCTGAGACTGGGTTTCTCTGTGTAGCCTTGGCTGTCCTGGACACTCACCCTGTAGACCAGGCTGGCCTCGAACTCACAGAGATCCGGCTGCCTCTGCCTCCCAGAGTGCTGGGATTGCTTACAGGCATGGGCCACTGTGACATCGGGGTATAACGTGGCTATAAAGTCAAGAGTTCAGTCTTGACTGGTAGGCTAAAATAGGGTCAAGCCTTGGAGGCAGAGGAAACAGCATGCACAAAGGCACATACTGGTTAATCCTCACTTTCACCACCAGTTGTGAAGTTTTAACTCGATTTAGATCCTAGAAACGAGCAGTTCTGTGCTTCTCTCCCGTTGGCAATGGAAGCCATCAAGCAGCTTAAGAAGTGCTCTCTCAGTAGTCAGCGGACTAGGGATGTGGCTCAGTTGTAGAGGGAGCTTGCCTAGTGGGTTGCTTCATTGGTAAACTTGACACAGGCTAGGATCAACCTGGGAGAGGGAACCTCGGTTGTGAGAGTGCCCGCATCACACTCAGCCTGTAAACAAGCCTGTGAGGGCGTTCTCTTGACTGATGGTTGGTGATTTATGTGGGTGGTGTCACCCCTCGGCAGATGATCCTGGGTTGTATAAGGCAACAGGCTCACCAAGCCAGTAGGCCACATTCCTCAGTTGTTTCTGCTTCAGTGGACTCTGACCCGGAATACATAAGCCTAATAGCTCCTTCCCTCCCCAAGTTGCTTTTGGTGGTGGTCTTTATCACAGAAAAGGTAAACTAAGGCATTCAGGAAGCCCCATGTTCAATGCCCAACATCACATAAACCAGGCATGGACACATACACCTATAAGACCAGCACTCAGGAGGTGGAGGTCCTCAGCTTGGACTTCAAGAGACCCCATCTCAATGAAAAGACAACTCTGAGGATTTGCCTGAGTGAGAATCTAGACTTCACAACACTTTACATAATATAGATGACCATTAAAAAAAATGCCTGCCTTCGGTACCTTCAATTTCAACAGAGTTAACGTGTGGAAGTGGTTGTTGGTTCGTCACTGGTTTGGGGAGTTAGGTTCTGTGATTTTGCCATTTTAACGATTTCTCTTCCATCCAGACCACTTTTCCAGCTTTTGCTAGAACAACAGTTCTTTGAAAAGAAAATCCAAGAGCACTCTGCGAGTCTCAGAATATGGTAGACCACTGTAATGGCTAGAGGTTGGTCTGTTTTGAACAGAGTCTTGTGTCGTCCAGGCTAGACTGGAGCTCACTATGTAGCTGAGGATGCCTTGGAGCTCATGATCTTCCCACTTCCATGTCTCAAGTACTGGACCTATGAGCTTGAACCACTTCACTGGATTTGCCCTTGACCTCACAATCCTCTCGCCTCAACTTTCAGAATGCTGGTGTTACAGGTATGTACCGCCACACCTGGTGGGACCAGAGGCTTCCTATAGTGAAGGAGAATGCTCCATAGGAGAAAGGCTCCCATCAGCTGGGCTCTCTCAGCAGGTGCCATCTCTGTAGCCCTAGCCTTCATAGGATTCTAACCGGGTCAGCACCTAAAAACGTCTAGCCCAGTCCTTAGCCCTTTCGTGCTAGCATCTCCCTTTCAAAAGCCACCACCATCCTGACTGCCCAATATGTGCCGCCCTCAGATTGCTTTCCTGTTGCTTGATGCAGAACGAAGCCAAGTTGTAATTGTACCAAAGCAATTTTAATGCTTCTGCAGAATAAAAAAAAAAAAAAAGCTGTAATAATACACCTCAGATCTTCGAAAAGAACATATTGCTCCATAGCCAGAGCATGGCGAAAGAGGAACGCATTGGCACATGTAGGCACTATACTAAATAAATAAAAACAGCACAGTGGCGGAACGCTTGCCTAACATTACAACTCTCTAGGTTTAATGCCAGGACACCCTACCCCACTGAAAAGCTCAGTGGAAAGAAAGCCCACTCATCCATTAAACCTAATAAGCATTGCTATCTATCATGCGTTATTCAGCACATAACTTTTAAAAATTAAAATTATGTATTTATTTTTATGTTGTGTGCTTTGCCTGTGTGTATGTGTGTGTGCCGTGCATGTGCTTGGTGCCTGCAGACCTCAGAAGAGGACATCACATGCCCTGGAAATGGAGTTATGGATGGTTGTGAACCACCATCTTGGTGCTGGGAATCAAAGCCCAGTCTTCTGCAAGTGTGACAAGTGCTCTTAGCTGCTGAGTCAATCTCTCTAGTCCCCTTAGATTTGAACCTATTGTGTGTGTGTGTGTGTGTGTGTGTGTGTGTGTGTGTGTGTATGTATGTGTATATATATCTGTGGAGCTGTGGAGGTCAGAGGGAATCAGTTCACTCTTTCCATCATGTGGTTCCCAGGGATTGGGGTCGGGTCATCAGGTTTGACAACAAGCACCTTTACCTGAAGAGCCATCTGGCTGTCCCTTCTGTGACCCATACATCATAAGTACTTTATATATATATACATATATATGTATATATATACACATATATATGTGTGTGTGTGTATGTGTGTATCTGTCTATTTATCTATCTATCTATCTATCTATCTATCTATCTATCTATCTCAAGACATTTAATTTTTCAAGGGAAACGAAGACCCCAGAAATTTAAGTCATGTCATGTTCGTACTGGCTAGTTTCATGTCAACTTGTCAGAGAGGAGGGAGCCTCAGCTGAGAAAAATCTGGCTGTAGGCAAGCCTGTGGGGGAGCCTCTTAATTAGTGGGGGAGGGCCCAGCCCATTGTGGGTGGTGCCATCTCCATGCTGGTGGTCCTGGGCTCTATAAGAAAGCCGACTGAGCAAGCCATGGGCAGCAAGCACCTTCTGTAAGCAGCATCCCTCCATGGCCTCTGCATCAGCTCCTGCATCCAGGTTTTTTCCCTGCATGAGTTCCGACCCTCACAGCATTTGATGATAACTGTTATGTGGAACTGTGAGCGAAATAAACCCTTTCCTTCTCAACTGGTTTTTGTTTTTGTTTTTGTTGTTGTTGTCATTTTTCGAGACAAGGTTTCTCTGTGTGCCCTTCGCTGTCCTGGACTCCCTTTGTAAACCAGGCTGGCCTCTAACTCGCAGAAATCCACCTGCTTCTGCCTCCCAAGTGCTAGAATTAAAGGTGTGCACCACCACACCCAGCCCACAACTTGTTTTTTGGTCACCGTGTTTCCGCACAGCAATAGAAACCGTAAGACAAGAGTTTTTGTTTGTTTGTTTTGACAATCTCATGTATCCTAAGGTGGCCTTGAACTCACTGTGCAGCCAGAGATAACTTTGAACTTCTGATCTTCCTGCACCCTCCCCCAGAATGCCAAGATTAAAGGCAGGTGGCACTACATCTACTTTAAGCACTTCACCTCCTAAGCTACAGTCCCAGCCCATGAGTTTTCTTTTAAAATAAAGCATAAAAATCAGTTAATAGCATCAGGTAGTAGAGACATAATGTTATCAAAAGAGAAAAAAATACAAAACAGAACATAATAATTCAGGTTTGTTTTCTCCCCGGGAGGGAGGCTAGCCTAGTTACCTAGAAAGTTCCAGGCCAGCCTGGAATATATAACTAGACCCTGTCTCAGTCTTACATCTGTAATCTAAGTATCCAAGGGTGCTGAGTCAGAAAGGAATGAGACTTTGAGGTCAAGCCTGAGCTAGCTAGACAGTTCCAGAACAGCCCTGGGGTACATAGTCAAACTTCATCATTTCTGTCTTACTGTTTTGAATTCAGTAAAAGAAAGACTGGGGGTGGGCAATCAGGGAGGGAAAAGAGGAAGGAAGGAAGGAAGGAAAAAAAGGGAAGAAGGAAGGAAGGACATAGGGCAGGGAAGAGAGAGGAACAAGTGAGGGTAGTGTCACGTGACTATTATCCCAGCATTCAACAGGCTAAGTTAAGAGAATGTTATTTCTTTGAGGCTAGCCTGGGGTACAGGGAAAAAAAAGATTATACTCCCAAACAACAACTAATAACAGCATCAACAAAGTCTAAAAACAAATGATTTCTACAGCTGCCACTTACGTTCTAGAAAAGCCTACAAATCAGAATATTTTTCCTTAACCTTGTATTAATCTATCAGTTGATTCCTGTAAATGAACCAAAGCAAAGCAAAACCCGCAACTAGGAGCAGGGGCCTGGAGCTCAGGGGAGAGTGTGTGGTTACCCTGGGTAAGATCCTGAGAGTCTCAGGATGAAAGCAAAAGTGCCATCAGATACCATCACACATCAACAGGAACCACACTACAACTAAAACAACAGTAAAGATAGATATGGTAGTACATACCAATAACTCCAGAAGTTAAGGCAGGAGGATTGAAAGGTGAAGACTTGACTGAGGCTGCTCGAGAGTTTGAGGCCAGCATGGGCAATTTAGGCACACTGTGTCTCAAACTTTTTCTTTTAAGTCTGGGATCTAGGAATGTAGATAAGAACCTGCCTAGGGAAAAAAACAAAACAAAACAAAACAAAAAACAAAAAGGGCGGGGGGGGGGGGGCTGGAGAGATGGCCCAGAGGTTAAGAGCACTGGCTGGCTGCTCTTCCAAAGGTCCTGAGTTCAATTCCCAGCAACCACATGGTGGCTCACAACCATCTATAATGAGATCTGGTGCCCTCTTCCGGTGTTCAAGTGTATATGCAGACCAGAACATTGTATACATAATAAATGAATCTTTAAAAAAAAGAAAAAAAATAGCCGGGTGCGTTAGCAATAACCTTTAATTCCAGCACTCGAGAGGCAGAGGCAGTCAGATCGCTGTGAGTTCGAAGCCAGCCTGGTCTACAAAAACGAGTCCAGGACAGCCAAGGCTAACACAGAGAGACTCTGTCTCAAAAAACAAAAAACAAAAAAAGAAAAAGAAAAGAAAAAAATGTATGTGTGTATGTATATGTGTGTGTGTGTGTATGGTGTGTGTTTGTGTTTGTATTTATATATACTGCAAAGTGTTGTTAAGGGTGTGAAGAAATTTTAAGTGTTGCCTACTGTTAGTGAACATGTAAAATGATGCATGCACCCACTTATAAAGGCAAAATAGAACAGTTTCTTAAAAGGTTAACAGTGGAGGCTTCGATAGAAGCCAGCAGTTCTATTCCTAGGCATTCCACTATAGGAAACAGAAACAAGGCTAGGGCTGGTTGTGTGTATTTGTATCCCTGTACTGGAGGCTAAGGCAGGAGGATCAATGCAAGTTCAACTCCAGCTTGGGCTATATAGCAAGACTCTGTCTCAAAAACAACAAGCAAGCAAGCAAGAGAGAAAGAGAGAGGAAGAGAAGGAGGAAGGAAGCAAAGAAAGAGAAGGAAAGAAAGAAAGGGAAAACATTTGTCTCCAGAGACACTTCACGTGGTTGTTTTTAACAGCCTCATTCATAATAGATGAGGATTGGAAAACTCTTAATTGACCATTGCTTGATGAATGGATAAATAAAACAGGGAATCTCTATAACAGACCATTATTTGGTGATTTTTTTTTAATGTATTACTGTTCAAATCTCACTTTTGTTGCTGGGATAAAAACAGGCTGAAAAGAAACACATAGGGAGGGGAGCCAGGGTTCATTTCAGTTCACACTTCCATGTTACTAACATCCATCACCGATGGTAAGTCAAGACAGGAACCTGAGGCAACTAAATCCCATCACGTGTGTTGTCAAGAGCAGAGAGAAGTGAACGCGATGCGTGCTTCTTGCCCGGCTGTCTTTTCTTACTCTTGTACAGTCCAGGGCCCCAAACCAGAGGCGGATGTTACTCACAGGTTGCTGGGCCTTCCCATATCAACAAAGGTGTTCAAGACAATCCAACCTGATCCTGGACAATCCCTCGTTCAGAATCTCTTCCCAGGCGATTCTGCGTTATATCAAGTGGACCATCAAGACTGACCGCCAAAAGTACCGATCCATGCTACAACATAAATAAGCCCTGAAAACACGCTTCATCGAAGAAGGCAGTCACCGAGCCACACATACTGTTTGATTCCTTCCACATGAAAGATTTAGAACAGGTAGCTCTCTAGAGTGAGAAAAATACACGAGTGTTTGCTTGGACCGAGAAGTGGGTTTGGGGTGGTGATGGCTGCGGAGTGTAGAGTTCCTTTTTGGGGGGTAATGGAAATATTCTGGAATCGGTTATATTGATGCCTTCATAATTCCCTGAGTCTACTAAAAGCCACCGAATCTCACATCTTAAGCGAGAGAATTGTATGGCGTATGAATTATATCTCAATAAAGGTATTTTTAAAGAAATGTGCCAGGCAATTTGCTAGTCACTCTTTATATAATGAATGGGAACTGCATAAGCTGTGTGCTTAATAGATACAATGCAAACACACAATGCCTCATTTACTTTAAATAAAAGGGGAAAATAACTTTAAAAAAGGAATACAAGTGGATGTGAAGTAGAGAAGGCTAAATTAATGCGCTAATTAGGAATAAAATAACCATAACTAAGGCACATCAGTGTGCAGTATTATACCAGGGTATCATTAAACTATACTTGAGTGTACAGTAAGGCAATGCCTTTAGTGGCAATAATCTTTGATAAGATGCTATTGACTCATGGTGTTATTTAAACAGAAAGCAAAGGCCATTATAAACTGTACCTGAGAACCAAAGACAAATGGCAGCTTATTGCCAGAGAATAGACCCAAAGAGGAAAGTACGCCTCTATCTTTTTTTTTTTTTACCGATTTCACTAGTATGATGGCTAATGAGTTCCACATTTTCCCACCTCAGCAGACAGACTCAATACAAGAAAATAGAACTGCTTTTCTCTACTCTGGAAAAAAATTTTTAAAGCATTTTATACATGCTGGGCATGGTGGTGTACACCTTTAGGGCCAGCACTTGGAAAGCAGAGGAAGGCAGATCTCTGTGAGTTCAAAGCCAACCTGGGCTACATAGTGAGTTTCACAACTGCCAGATCTATGTAGAGAGACTCTGTCTCAGAAAACCATACACACACACACACACACACACACACACACACACACACACACACACACAGGCATCCTTGGCGTTTCCTATTCTTTGGTTAGCCATAGGAGGATTTCATTTCACACCACCTTCAGAATGGTTGGTGGGTTTGAGTTCCATGGAAAAAGTCCCCTTCAGAACACTGCTCAAGTACTGAGTGAACCATCTGGGCATCTGGGGACAGAAGCTGACACCAACCCCAGGTTTCTGTGGCCCAAGAGCATAGCATTCCCATCCAAGCTTGGTGTTATGGGTAAGTGGAGGCATCCTGGGGAGCTCACAAACATAAGTAAAGATGGCGTCCTGGAATCTTCCAGGTGGCAGCCAGCTCTTTGGAACTGGTAGCTTTTGTCAAAAGAACTGATCTTGTCCTCACGCCACAAAGGGACAAAAACTCCTAATAGGGAACATGGTTGGCAACATGAAAAGTCTACCTAGAGATGATAAAACAAAACTGCTTATGTGCAGAAACTCCAAACTGGTCAATGTGCATGGGACAGGTGCCACAGAATGCTCAGCCGTAGATGAGACATTGTGGACAATGTCCTGAGTGAATACATGGGCACAACCATGTTGAGGACCCCAGTGCCTCAGACCCAGAGGGATGGCAAAGCCTTCCTCTGGCCCAAGCATGAATGTCACCAGGCATTGGCTGGCGTAAGTAAGAACCATCCACCAGAGCTCCTCCTCCAGGATGACTGGAACCTGAAACTGCTCCCTACAGAGACCTCCTACTGAGATCAGCTAAGCCTTCCTCTTTGTTCAGCTCCTTACAACAGGACTCCTTGATTCAGGTGTCCAATACACGTGTAGTGAGCTTCCCAGCTGATGCTGGTGCCTCTCTACCAGGGCACATGGCCCACCAGATGCCAGCTTTTCTATATGTGTGCCTGTCCTTTCCTCATTCCCAGTCACCCTAATTAGGCCAATCTCTAAACCATGCAGCCAAGGTTATGATAGGACATCTTTATCATTGTCTCCCTCCCAACCCCCCAAACCCCGACACCCCCCACTCCTACCCCCATCAAGGCTCAAGCATCATCCCTGAAAATAAGACAAAAATATCATAAAAGCCAGTGGTGAGGGAAGACCCAGATGAAATGGTGTCTTCTGGACAGAACTAAACCAAATGCACTCATGAACTCACAAAAGCTGTAGCTGCATCTACAAGTTCGGTACAAGATCAAACCAGTCAACAAGCCAACACAGAGGGGAGGGGATCACCAGCCCCTACTCCCCAGCTATTGGCAGTGATAGCTCCCTGGCTGCCAAGAAAGGGAGAGTCCGTGTGTTGTCACTGGAAGATTGACCATGCTCCAGTGGACAGCTCCTCTCCCATGAGTGTATGGGCAGCATGTGGGCAGCACGAAATTAGAATCAGCTGGCTATGAGAGAGAGACAGACAGACAGACAGACAGACAGACAGACAGACAGACAGACAGAGAGGGGAGACAGAGGGAAGGAGGGAGGAAGGGAGGGAGGGAGAGAGAGAGAACACAAAGTTGGGAGAGTTGAGAAGGAAGGATTGGGTCTCGTAGGAGCGGAGAATGAATCTGATCAAAATACATTCTAGGCACATATGAAATTCTACAAGAATTAATAAAACAAAGCATTTTCAAATAAAAGAAGCTCATTGTAGTTCCACACATCTGTAATCTTAGTACTCAGGAGGCAGAAGCAAGGGGATCATCAGTTGGATTTGAGTTTGGGTTACGTAGCAGGTTCGAGGTCAGCCTGAGCTAGATAGTGTGACCACGTTTCAAAAACAAAATTAAAATGATAAGAATGGGTTGGGGCTTTGAGTCAGTAGAAGAGTATGTGGTTAGGATCAACCAGTGAGGAGCATGGTTCAGCAGCTGGTTGCCACCTAACAGAAGCAACAGGCTTTTGGTTCCATAGACAGCACCGCCCTCACTCCCGGCCCATACACACAATTTGTTTTTATATGTTTATGTGCTTTATACATATATATGTCTGTGTTCAACATGTATGATGTATGTCTGGTGCCCATAGAGGTCAGGAAATGACATCATATCCTCTGAATGGATGGAGCTGGAATTATAGATGATTATAAGCCACCATGTGGCTGCTGGGAATTGAACCTGGGTCATCTGGAATAACAGATAGGGGAGTTGACAATGGAGCCATCTATCTAGCCTGAACCCTAAAAAATAATCATAATAAAAACTGAGCGGAGGAGTGGCTCAGTGGGAGAAGGCATTTGCCTGACAACCCGAATTCAATCTCCAGGGCCCCCATAAAGGTGGAAGGAAGGAACTGCCTCCCCAGAGTTATCCTCTGACCTCCACATGCATACCGTCTTTTCATGTGTATCCATGTGTATTCACATCATATATACATGATAGTAACAAGTAAAAATTAAAAGTCATTAAAAGAAAGAGGAGAGGATCCACCATTGTGGAGAAACAGCCTAAGAACATGAATAAACTTGAAGTTAGAAATGAGAAGACAAGGGAGAAACAAATGGCATCACAACAGAATCTGCCCATGCACTAGAAAAATCTACCAGAAAGGAAGCCGTTAACTCTAAAAAAAGAGAGACGGGGGGGGGGGGGGGGGGGGGGGGGGAAGACTCATTTTTGGTAGATTCCTCTTGCAAAGTGACATGATAGCAAGAGAAACTGAAATATATTAAAGATTAATATATGTTAAGAAGGGAAAAAAATAAGGTGGTTAGCAGAGGACAGAGATGACACTTCAAGGCACTAAAGAGATAATGAGTGGACATAAAATTATTCATATTGATATGACAAGGGGATTGGAAGTGTGCACCCAGGAGAAGGCCATGACAAGGACTGATGTGCAGCAAGTGGGGACAGGAAGAGAGGGCAAAAAGAGAACACGGTAATAAAGTCTAAGGCTAACTGAGGAGGTTCGTCCAGGCCTTAATCTCAGCACTCTTGCAGAGGCAGAGGGGATCCTGACTTCTCTGTCTCAGAGAGAGAGAGAGAGAGAGAGAGAGAGAGAGAGAGAGAAAAGAAGAAGAAGGAGGAGGAGGAGGAGGAGGGAGAGGGAGGGAGGGAGGGAGGGAGAGAGAAGGGAGAGAGAGGGAAGGAGGGACAGAGGGAAAGGGAAAGAGAGGGAGGGAGAGAGAGAGGGAGAGAGAGAGAGAGAGAGAGAGAGAGGCTGGGAGTTTGGCTCTCTGATAAAGTATTTGCCTACTTGCATAGATTCCTCTGGTGAGGGGTTGAGGTATGGCTCAGTGAGACAGGTCTGTCCTAGGGTCTCCTAATAAGAGATTGCAGCCATAGCTCAATGGGAGAACACCTGCCTAAAATCCCCCAGTAAGGGACTAAGGTCCTGTCTCTCAGTGGTAGAGCACTTTCCTAAAATTCCCTGGTCAGGGACTAGGAGCGTGGCTCAGTGGTAAAACATTTTTCCATTATGTACAAGGCCATGGGTTCAATTCCCAGGAGGGCGGTGTGGGACGGGACGGGCAGGTGGGGTACACAAAGCAAGAACAAGAATCAGATATATAAAACTAACTGTCTATGAACTGTGCTGAAGAGCAGTTCAGGAAGATGAAGTAAACGATTCAACGTCAGGTAAGAGGAGAAGCAGCAACCTGTGGTGTGTCCCCAGATGTCGGCAGATGCAAATGAAATTCCAAAGCATTTCCTGAGAGGCTCACTCGAGTGTGAAGAAATGTGTAGCATAAATATTTAGCTGGATAGAGCAAGGGCATGGAAATAGAACGCAAATTCTAACCCCAGTGAACAAAGAAAAACAAAGTGAGTTCACAATTTACAATCAAGCTGTGTTTTCTTCTTTTTATTCCCTAATTGTTTTGGGAATAGTTTTGCTTTGAAGACAGGGTGTGCTGCCCCTTAAAAACAATGGGACAGCTGGGTGTGGTGGCACACACCTTTAATCCCAGCACTCAGGAGGCAGAGGCAGAGGCAGATGGATCGCTGTGAGTTCGAGGCCAGCCTTGTCTACAAAGAGAGTCCAGGACAGCCAGGGCTACACAGAGAAACTCTGTCTCGAAAAAAACCAAAACAAACAAATAAAAACAATAGGATAAGGGTTGGTTAAGTTCCCGTGTAGACCCACAAAAGGCAACTGAATAAGAAAAGCCTACTTTTTGGTTTTTGAAGACAGGGTGTCATATAGCATATAGGTCTCACGTAACATAGGTCTCAAAGGTTCTATGTTGCCAAAGACGACCTTGAACTTCAGATCCTCCTAACCCCCATTTCCAGGGGCCTGTGATTAGAAGTGAGTGTTACCCTACCCGGCCTAAAGAAATTCTACCTTCACAAGAACTTCACAAACACCAGCACAGTGTTCTGAGTCTTAGGCATAAGGAATAGTTTGCTCAGCTTTCTGTTACTGTAATACTCACCTGGGAGAAATCAGCTTGTAAGAACAAGGTTTTATTTCAGGCCACAGTTGTGGAATTTACAGCTTCCCCATCAGCACGATCCCATTGCTCTAGGGACCAGCATACCATGATGAGATGGCACAGAGGAGCAGCACTGCTCACTTCCTGGCCAAGTTGCGAGAGAGATGAGAAGCGTAGGAAGGTGGGGTGGTGCCTGCCTATAATTCTACCACGTAGGAGGTAGTTCAGGAGGAGTTCAAGTCCAGCTTTTTGTTAGACTTTAAAACTGTATCATCATCATCATCATCATCATCATCATCATCATCACCACCACCGCCATCATCATTACATTTATCTTGTGTGTACGTGCTTGGGGCACACACCTACCACTGTCAGAGGACCACCTATGGGAGTTGATTTTGTTATGTTTGTACATGTGTGTGGGTACTTGTGCCAAGGTGTATGTGTGTGTGTGTGTGTGTGTGTGTGTGTGTGTGTGTGTGTGTGTGTGTGTGTGTCTATAGATCAGATCAGAGAACAACTTGTGGGAAGTGGGTCTCCATTTCACCCTATGGGTCTCAGAGTTCTAACTTGTGTCGTCAGGCTTAGGGGTAAGTGTCTTTATTCCATGAGCCGTCTCACTGGCCCACTTTCTCCTTTTCATTTGGTCAGGAGACCTCAGGCTACAGAATGATGCTGTCCATTTTCAGAGTGGGTCTGTCTGCCTCAGTTAATACAGTTTAGAATCCCACAGTAGACATGGCCAGAGGTGTGTCTTCTAGGCCATTCTAAATATCTTGCAGTTAACAATCAAAATTAATAACTACAGGTATGAAAAGATAAATGACTCTGGCAACTGAAAATCATAAAAGGAAAAATGGTCAGGATTAAATATGACATTTATACAAGAAAAAAACAAGATTAGCCAAAATATGAAGAAACATAATATATATGAATATATGTATATATTCTTGGTCTACATAAGCTATTATAAGTCCCTTCTCTTGATGGTTTTATAATATAATTTTTCACTAAATTTTACAGGCTAAAATATCCAAAATTTATAGATGTATTTTAGGTAAGAAAGAGTAATTGAGCTATAAGGTCAAAAGAAGTATTTCTGCCAGTGCAGGAAGAATGATCTTTTGATATTATTTCAAATTTTAAAAAATTCACATAAGCAGTATGGAATTATTGTAAGTTTGTGTTATCAAGTTAATAATATATTAACAGCAGCTAATTAATATTTAATTTTAATTACTTGTGTGTGTGTGTATGTGTGTAAGAATGCACGAGGGCCTGTGTGGAGGCCAAGAGGGACAACTTGTCGGAGTTTTGCCACCTAGGTCTTGGCGATGGAACTCAGGACACCAAGCTTGGAGCTTGACAGGTGGAACAATCTCACCAGCCCTAACTAATATTTTAAACAGGCACTTCTTATTCATCCGGACAAAATCCACATGTGTCAAACATGATGCAATCTTTACTATGACATTAGATTTATAGCCCTGCTATTGTTGTTTAATGCACAGAGCCCTGAGGCTTAGAGATACTAAGGGAGTTATTCACAGGGACGCAGGTTGCGTACAGAAGAGCCTGCAGATTTTTATCTCCCCAAATGGGATACTATTACACAGCTTCTTCTGGCATTTACTCTTTTAACTTTGACCTGTACTGTCTCTGTTTACTGTCTTATTTAGAAAGGATTACGGCATAGTCCTGTACGTAGGCATGCAATATAATTTACGAAAGCATTCCTTCCTTGGAGCAGGGAGACAGCTCACTGGGTAAAACTGGTGGCCGCACAACACCAGTGACCCACATTTCGTCCCCACAACTCACAAACACAGACTCAGCTGTTCCCATCTGCAATCTCCCTCAGCGAGATGAGAAGTGGAGACCAGGGAACCCACAGGACAGCGGGAACAATACGAGGGCATCTGCCTCAAAAAGGGTGAAGGAGAAAACCAATCCCCAAAGTTGCCCTCTGACCTTCACACTTGGGTCAGGGCACTCATGCCCATGAGAAACAAACAAACAAAACCCACCACCAACAACAACAACCCTTCCCTCCTCACTGGACATTTACAGCATAATCATTTTGCCTTACCTTATACAAAGCTGTGCAAATTAATATTTAAAGATTTATACCTATTTTTGTGCATTTTGTGCACCCAGGCATAGTGGTACATTCTTTAATGCCAGCACTCAGGAGGCAAAGGCAGGCAGATCTCTGTAAATTTGCTACCAGCCTGATCTACATAACCAATTCCAGGCCAGCCCCAGCACCATAGTGAGGCAGTGCCTTGGGAGGTGGGACGAAGAATAAGTTCTGCAGACACATAAATTGAGGACTCAAAAACTTTTAAACACTGTATAGTATCAACTTTAAACTTAGTCCTCTAAAATGTCTTCTGTCTCTTGAAGTCATCCAAAAACCATTGCTAATTAAACTTGGTGTTTTGTCGCTACCACTTCTATTTGTGGTTCCTAGCCTGCCACTTAAGAGAGAGGAAGGAAAAAAAGTACTTCAGTAGCTCCCAACAGATAAAAGGACAGAAAAAAAAAAGTTTTTTCCTCCATCATTTGTGGAAAATTACAGAAATTTGCAGAGGAAGTGCCAGGAACAAAATTATTCACTCCATGGGTGCATGGCTGGAAATCAACAGAAGTGGAAAGAAATATTAATCCCAAGTATTTTGACCATCCCTTTAAAAAGTAAAAAAGGTGGCTCTCCATGTGTTGGTGGCGCACAGTGCACACCTTTGATCCCAGTACTCAGGAGGCAGAGGCAGGTGGATCTTTGTGAGTGAGTTCCAGGATAGCCATGGCTACACAGGGCTACACATGTCTATACAGGGTTACACACACACACACACACACACACACACACATAAACACACACACACACACACACACACACACACACACATAAACACACACACACACCAAAAATGAAAAAAAAAGAAAAAGATTTTCTTAAATATTTAAAATAAAATTTAAAAATTTTTTTAAGTTTTAAAAAGCTGGAGAATGACTAAAGTTGATCTCTGATCTCCACATCTAAGTGCATGTGTGCACCTACATTCACATACTCCTGCACAGGTGAACACACACACACACACACACACACACACACACACACACAGAGGGAGAGAGAGAGAGAGAGAGAGAGAGAGAGAGAGACAGACAGACAGACAGACAGACAGACAAATATAAATAGGTGGTAGAGTATATGTATATGTCCTGTCCAGCATGCACAAGGCTCTGAATTCAATACTCACTTTTAAAACCAAAAATAACAACAAAATCCTCCAAAAGAAAATGAATGTTACTTATTGTGTACAAAATATTCAAGCACAGAAAGTCAAATAATGGCAAGCTGGTGGACGTCTCTTTTCTTTTTCTAAGTATTTGTTTGGCTAAATCCCATTCAGAGTCAACCAGTCCCTGACTATTCGATGTCTCAGTAGTCCCCAACGGTTCACTATAGTTCAAAACCTTCATACACAACTTCTGTGTATCTATTTTAATTATCTACGCTTTATGCATTTATTTAGTGTGTGTGTGTGTGTGTGTGTGTGTGTGTGTGTGTGTGTGTTTAGCATGTGTGTGTGTGAGTGCACATGTAAAAACCATAGGACAACTGTCAAAACTCAGTTCTCTCCTGTCACCATGTTGGTCCCAGGGATTAAACTCAGGTCATTAGGCTTGGCCACAAGCACCTTTATCCACTGAACCTTTATCCTCAGCTCTGAATCTTTAATTATTTCCTGGAAGTGAATTCCCAGGAAGTGTCTTTCAGCGATCTGAAGAGAAAACAACACACAAACTGCTCGACAACCTTTATGCAGAAGCTAAATAGAATAAATACCATGTGTCTCAAAAGAATAAGGTTTGATCAACACTGCCTAGACCCTTGGACCACCTTAGAAATAAATGACTGAAAAGACAAACTGCACTCCTCCTTTAAAAAAATTGACATTTGGTATGGTCCCAGAGTTAATAGTGAGCACTGAGATAGCTTTTTTTTTTTTTCCTGAGCACAACCAAGTCAAATGTTTCTATGTAGACTCTCAGTCTCAATCTTTAAATTTTGAAGGATAAAATCCTTCAAAGACTTGGGGACTTTTCAGGAGACCTCAGATACTTTGGAAAATGCCAATGTAACTTTTGATAAAATTAATATTTTATTGTAAGTTATGTCATGATACAGAAATGCAGAGCCACACTATTGGATTTGTCTGTTTTTCTTGTTTGGTTGTGCTGTGGATCATTCACAGGATCTTGAGCATGCTAAGCAAGTGCTCTGCCAGTAAGTCACATATGCAGCCCCTCACTGGGGGAGTCTAGGCAGGGGCTCTACCACTGAGCTACACCCCCAGCCTCTCACTGGGGGTTCTAGGCAGGTTGTCTAACCACTGAACCACACCCCTGGCCCTCACTGGTGGATTCTAGGCAGGTGCTCTACCAATGAGCCACACCCCAGCCCCTCACTGAATCTAGGCAGATGTTCTACTATAGAGCTATAACCCCAGCCCTAATTTTTTCTAAGATATGGTCATACTAAATTGTTTAATAAGGCCTTAAAGTATTGCTGTAGTTCATGCAGTCCTTAACTTGAGATCTACCTGCCTCAGTTTCCTGAATAGCTGGGAGTCAGACTCAGCTCTATACTCTTTTATTATGGCTTTTATTTCATAGGCAATATTTAAAATGTGTTATTATTATTATTATTATTATTATTATTATTATTATTATTATTATTATTATTATTTTGGTTTGGTTTGGTTTTATGGCAGGGTTGCTCTGTGTAGCTCTGGCTGGCCTGGATTCGCTTTGTAGACCAGGCTGGCCTCCACTCCTGAGTGCTGGGATTAAAGGCATGCACCACCATGCCCAGCCACCTGCAATATTTTTACCCTGACAAAAAGCTATTTAGGTTCAGTAAGTGTCTAACATTAGACAGACCTATTTTCCTTCTTCCCCACAAGCACCCATTTGCTTTGTTTTCTAGAAGCATCTATCTTGGCTGGCAGCAGCAGAGGGAACCTTGGTCTTCCCCTTGCACTTCCCAGGCTCTTAGTGCAACGGTGCAGACGTCTGTTTGTGAACGCAATATTGTAAGATACTCGAGAGATTTTGGTTGGAATCCAGTTCATCTGTTACAATTTAGTGATGTGCTAAGCATCTTTTCCATCTCTTGGACCCTAAAATGACTTCATGTCTTGGCAAAGCTTTACAGTTTCAATATCCACAGACAGTTCCAGACTTTTCTTATTCACCCCGCCATGCTAGAGACTGTCACCAGCAATTCTGGGGCAAGGGAAGAGCTTCCAAACTGGCAAACTTCAACAAAAGCATCACTCGTCCCCCCACCCCACACTAAACATGTTTTGCCTCCTCGCAACAAAAGGCCAACCTGTTCCCTGTTTGGGGAAAAAAAAATGTGATGGAGTTATTTTCGCTTCTGAAATTTTCCATTCTGAGCAAGAATGTATATTAGAAAAGGGGACCATGGGGAGGAAGACTCCCATCGGCTCTATTTAACTTAGTAATTGTAAGTGCTCTGCGTATGACAGCATCGATGATGCATGCTCACCTCGAGAGGGGCTTCCTGGGTGATGGTCTAAACCACCATCAAGCCTAGCCCCAAAGCGTTCTTTCTGAGTGGCGGGGACCAAGGTTCTGTGGGTAAGATCACTTGCCTAGGCTCAGGGGCATGGGGGCTCCTCCTACCCCCGAGCACAGATGTTGACAGCATGTGGAGAATCATGCAACTTCCTCCTTCCATATGGCTACACCCTGAGAGTTCTCCACTAAAGAGACTTTCTTACATACATTAGCTAACCCATCTTCTTCCTGTTTGTGCTGCAAATAATAAGCTTCGTGGGTTTCTGGACTGCTGCCGGTACATGTCCATCAGAGTGCATGGCCCACCCCCATCTCAGCTTGTGTGTGTGTGTGTGTGTGTGTGTGTGTGTGTGTGTGTGTGTGTGTCTGCAGTTTCCTCATTCTCCATCGTGTCAGTCAGGTCAGTTCTCTAGAGCTGACGTCAAGGCAAGGAACTGTGTTTTGCAACCATGTCACAAGTTGGGCGTGGCTATTTGCATGCCTGTAACAACAGTGCTCTGCTGGGGTGGAGGGAAGAGGGTATTTGGGGCTTGCTAGCAAGCCAACCTAGCTCTAGGTTCAGTGATGGACCCTGTTTCAAGGGAATATGGCAGAGAGTGATAGAGCAGGACAGCAAATGTCCTCCTCTGGCCTCTGTGTGCACACACACGAGTGTGGTACACCTGCACGCCTGTAGGTGTGTACACACACATACACACACACACACACACACACACACACACACACACACACACACAAAGATCTGCAGATCATAACATTACTTTTCCTTCTCTTGTTTTTAAAAAAATCCTTTGAGAATTGTTTTGTTTTGTTTTTTGAGCTTTTTTCCCCCCAATTAACCACTGCCCGCTGTAAGAAGAAATTTCTCTGATGAGGTCTCAGAGCTGCACTAATCTATAGGAAGATTGCTAAGAATTTAGAAGGCAGTTTGACATTGTGCATTGAGTAGAATAAAAGTAATTGACCCTCTGGGTCCTGTGAGCTCCCTAAATGTGGGTTCTTGGTTAGGTTTACAGTACCTGTTGTGTCCTTATACCTTCTGTCAGACCTCAAATCCAATCAGAAAGTGGTTAGTTACCTCTACAACATCTGTGCCACTGTCACATCCATGGGCATGCCTTTCTATAAGATCCTGGTACTGGGTTCTCCTAGAGACAAAGCTAGCTTCAAGCCTTATTATCTAGTGGTAGTGCCCTCCAAGCTCTAACCTTCCCTGAAACTTGTTGTTTCCAATTAACTTAAATTTATTTATTAATTTATTCACTTTACAACAAGGTCTCAATATGTACAACTCAAGCAGATCTGGAACTTCCTATGCAGCCCAGACCGACCTCAAGTTCATAACCTGCCTGGCCTATGACTCCTTACTACTAGGATTACAAGTGTGTCACCGTGCCTGATTGTCCAACTAGCATTTTATTTTCTACACACACACACACACACACACACACATACACACACACACACACACACACACACACACACACACACACACGCCACTGATTAGAAGTTGTTTTGAAAGTAAGAAGTAGCCAGGCATGGTGGTGCACACCTTTAATCCCAGCACTTGAGAGGCAGAGGCAGGTGGATCAATGTGAGTTCGAGGCCAACCTGGTCTACAAAGTGAGTCCAGGACAGTCAAGGCTACACAGAGAAACCCTGTCTTGTAAAACTTAAAAAAAAAAAAAAGTAAGAAGTACATATTTCTCAGTGGTAGAGCCCTTGCCTAGAATCCACCAGTAAGGGCATAGGGAGGTCCAAGACATCCATCTCCAGCATTATACAAACCCAGTGTGGGACCACAAGCCAATAATCCCAGCACGTGGAGACAGGAGAATCACAGGTTCAAAGGTCATGCTTGCCTACATAGACAGTTCAATGCCAGCCTGGCCCACATGATACTCTGTCTAAAAAATGGAAAGAAAAGAAAAGAAAAGAAAGAAAGAAAGAAATGAAAAAGAATGAATGATATGGCTCAGTAGGTAAAAGTAGCTGCTGTTCCCAAGACAATGACTTCAATTTCATACCTAGGACGCAGGCAGTAGAAGGAGGGGACAAACTCCTGCCAGCTCTCCTCTCTGACCTCTGCACACAACGTGACATCTGCATGCTGCCCTCCCAAACCCCAAATGAAATGAGTAAAATAAATAAATTTAATAATAAGTAAGTGAATTTTAAAAAAATTATTATGGTTGTACCCATAAGTACAGAGAAGTCCAAAGTTTACCAATGTCCCGGGAACTTGAGTTATAGGCAGGGATAATGTTACTGTTCATCACTGTCTGCTTATTTTCTATTTAAGGAACTTTATCTTCCTAGTATAGAGGGGGCTGGCTTAGTGGGGCATCATGGGAAATTTCCAGTAAATGTTCTGATTGGATGTAGGATGATCAATGTGGTCAACTTACTTTCTAATCTTCTTCCAGGTTAGCCTGGAAGGCTAATAAAGGAGGGCAAATAAAGTTATTTTCAACATAGCCATAAAAGCCTTTTTTTCCTTTGCCTTTGGATTCTAGTACCGTACACATGTCTAATTAATTTTTTTTTCTTGCCAAAAGAGTAAGAATCTG
Source organism: Acomys minous (assembly GCF_964271855.1). Taxonomy (NCBI): domain Eukaryota; kingdom Metazoa; phylum Chordata; class Mammalia; order Rodentia; family Muridae; genus Acomys; species Acomys minous. The sequence continues at coordinate 76,825,941 of NC_140498.1, forward strand.
TGGATTAGGATAAGATGGGAGGTATTTCCATATATGGTACTTTCTGCCTAGATGTAAAGTTCCATCATTTCATCTAGAAACTTTTCAGTTAAACCAAGATAATATGTAAGAAAAAAATAACAAAACCTCAAGAAATACATATATGGTTCACACTGCATCAGAGCAATTAGCTATAACATCTCAAGGGGGGAAATTAAAAAAAAAGGAAAGATATTCGCCAAGTGTAAAAAAAAGATACCCAGGCAAGAGGGAGAGAGAGAGTTTAGGCAGTAAGGTGCTTGCCTTGCAATCATGAGGACCTGAGTTCGAGTCCCGAGCCCATATTTTTTTTTAAGTTGGGTGTTTGCATGTACTTGTAATCAACCACACAGAGAGGGCCATCAGGCTCTCTCACTTGGACATTCTAGGCCAGGAAGAGACCTTATCTCAGAAAATAAAATAAAATAAAAACTACTTGCCTGGGGCAGCCAAAAGCCTCAATGAGTGAAAACGCCTGCCGTAGAATTTGATTCCTGAGTTTGCTCCCCTGGACCTCCATGGTAGAAGGAGAGAACCGGTGCCTCCAAGCCATCTCTGCACTTACATTCCCTATATTTGTGAATCTCCTTAAATGATGAATATCCATACATCAGGAATTTCCCTAAGTGTTTTTATTTATTTGGTTGGGTTTTCTTCTATGTTGTTGTTGGTGGTGGTTTTTTTTTTTTTTTTTTTTTTGGCTTTTCAAGACAGGGTTTCTCTGTGTAACAGCCCTGGTTGTCCTAGACTCGCTTTGTAGACCAGGCTGGCCTCGGACTCACAGCGATCCGCCTGCCTCTGCCTCTCGAGTGCTGAGATTAAAGGCGTGCGCCACCACTGCCCGGCTCTTCTATGTCTTTTAAAATAAATCTTTGCACAGACACTGTGTGCTCTACTCTGCGTGCCTCTGTGTGCGTGGGTGTGAGTGTGTAGGTCAAAGGACGGCTTCAGGTGTCACTTCTTGCCTTCCGCCTTAAGCTTGAGATTGGATCCCTTGAGATTGGATCTCTACTGCATACACCAGGGTGGCCAGCCCGCGAGCATCCAGGGCTTTTCGCGTCTCTACCTCGCATGTTGCCAGAGGAGTGCTGGGATTACAACGCAAGCTACTCCAAGCTGCTCCGTTTGGCTTTTACATGGGTTCCTGGAGCTCCGAACTAACTTAGGTCCTCACGTTTGCACAGCAAGTGCTTTCTTTATTTATTGCACCTTCTCCCCAGCGCAGTTTTGGTTATTTTGAGAAATGTTCTTCCTGTGTAGCCCAGATTAGCCTCAAGCTCACTATGGAGCCCGGGCTTACACGGAACTCTTCATACTTCATGCCTCAGCACCAAGCACTGAGATTCCAGACATGTGTCCCCGTCGCTTGACTTGTGACTAGGGTGACAGTAGAGCAAGAAGGTTGCATAGATTCAACAACAACAACAACAGCGTCAGGGTGAAGATACACCTTGGAGTGTTGTTTTCCGTCAAATCAGAAAGGAGGGGTGGAGGGACTGGAAAGATGGCCCAAGAAATAAAATACTTGAGTTTGATCCTTAAGAGCCACCTGAAAAAGCTGGACCAGGATCCAATAATGCCCTCACTGGAGATATGGGGACAGGGACAGTCCTGTGGCTAACTGGTGTCCACACATTCAGGCACTGATGACACATGTGCACAGAGAGAGGGTGAGGGGGGAGGAGGGAGGGGGAGGGGGGAGAGAGAGAATGGGGATGGGAAATAGAATTAGAAGTACTCAAGGAATTGTCTCCCACCTCACGAATGGTTGCAGCATTTGAATTAGTTACTGGGGCATGTAGCTTGGTGTCTAGAAAGTGCCAAAGGGCCTAGGTTCAACACAGCACAAGAGAAAGGGAAAAAAAAATCATATATTAAACAGAGTTGCAGGGAAAAGCTTTTAAGCCAGAATTTAACTAATTTTCTGATAATTTGAAATTCCATTATGTAATAAATCACATCTCGAAAATTGTAATTAAAAACATTCATTCGCTTCCAAGTGGAGAATCATTTCTCTGCGGTTGATACGGGTTAATCTGTATTTCTGTCCTGTCATCTCTGTGAAAGGATATCCATGGCCTCGTGCTTTGCTTTCCGTCTGTGCTAATTTCCTACTACAGGTTTGTCTTTAATCCCCCAAATCTTACACGCGGCAGGGTTTGCTCTGTAGTCTCATTTTCCCGGGGGGACTGGCGGAACAAGACAGAGGCACTGGTCAAACTCTCATTCATGAAAAAGCTCCAAAGTGTACATGGCTGATACAGTTCAGGAGATTCCAAGATGACTGTTGGTCTTTCATGGAAATAGCTTCAAGTGAAGGACCCTTAAATATTAAGCAAAGGGCCGGAGAGACGGCTCAGTGGTAAAGAGCACTCACTCACTGGCTGCTCTTACAGACGACCTGGGTTCAGTTGACAAGTGTCTTGTAACCCTTGGTCCCTGGGGATCAAGATACCTTCTTCTGGCCTCTGAGAGCAATTCACATATATGTTGCAAAGACATTCATGCAGGCAAAATATCCATATACATAAATTAAAAAAAAAAAAAACCTAGGCTTGGTGGTATAAGGCCGTTCTTTGTTCTACATGTTCTAGACCAGTGATTCTCAACCTGTGGGGCTTGACGGGCTTTGGCGATCAAATGACCCTTTCACAGGGGTCGCCTAATGTCATCAGAGAACACAGATATTTACCTTACGATTCATAATAGTAGCAAAATTGCAGTTATGAAGTAGCAATGAAAATAGTTTAATGGTTTGGAGTCACCACTATATGAGGAACTATATTAAAAGGTTGCAGCCTTAGAAAGGTTGAGAACCATTCTTCTGGGTGCTTATATTTTGTTTGTTAGACCCCACAGCTCAGCATACGGATTTTACTGTTGTTCGTAATTAAATGTAGGACTTCTTAAGAAATGTCGATCTTTGCTCAATAGCCCTCCTACCCTGTCTCTTATTTTGTAGTGTTCAAACCTTCAGAAAAGTTGCGGATAGTACAGCCCAACCTCTCACATCCTTGTCTTAGACTCACCAACTGCTAATATTCCCCTACATTTGCCTCAGTTCTATTTGTCTTCCCTTCCTTTGATATATAGACATTGTTAAACCATTTAAGAATTTACTGCAGATGTGCTGACACTCCATCCTTAAGGACTGCAGCATCTATCTCTTAAGGAAAAGAATATTCTTCTACATGGCCATAATGCAACTAGATGGGATACTTAACACTGATTTAATACCATTACTTAAAAATATGCTCTATATTCAAATGGTCCTAATGGTCCCAATAAAGTCCAGTGTAGATTTATTTTATTTTTATTTCAAAATTTAATCAAAGTTTTTTTTGTTGCACTCAGTTTCCTGCTTTCTTTTTAAATTTAAATTAATTTTATATTTTGTGTGTGTGTGTGTGTGTGTGTGTGTGTGTGTGTGTGTTCTTGTGACAATTATATAACAATTTGTGGGATCCTGGGGATTGAACAGAGGTCATCCAACTTGGCAGCAAACACCTTTAGCTATTAAGCCACATTGCCAACTCTGGTTCTTTCTTTGATCTTTTATTTCTTTTCTATTGTTTGAGAAATTTGAGAAACATTTCATTTTTTTCCCTTTCAAATCACAAGTTTTATCTTTTCATTTTTCCTTCTTCTTCTCTCTTCTGTTGTATTTTTGGCTATGGTTTCACTATATTTCTATTAGATGAAATTCGGGGACTATTGATAGGAAACACAATGACTGATCAATAATGTGGGAGAAGCAAAACTTACAATGGATTTTACAGATACTGATGATGTATATAATAAGAGTGAACAAACAAATGGCCTAGGCATGCTTCTGTCTTCTTCTTGAACCAATACACAACATGTTTGTGTTTGTTTGCTTTGTGTTTCTGTGAATTGTCAGAGATCATTTATAACGAAAACAGAATTACACACCAAAATATGGGTCTAGTTATTTGTGTATGTATGTGTGGTATAAATGTGAGTGTGTAGAGGCCAGAGGTTGGCTTCTAGTGTCTTCCACTATTGTTCTCCATACTTTCTCTTAAGACAGTATCTCTCAGTGAACCCAGAGCTCACCAAGCGGCTAGAATGGCTACCTAATGACCTTGGAGAATTCATATCCCCAGCGCTAGGGTTACAAATATGCAAGATCACGCCAGGATGTGCGTGTGCTTATTGAGGCTCTAGACTCAAGTCCTCATTTGGCACTTTACTGAATGGGCCATCTTCAAAGTCTCTGGAACTAGTTCTTAAATAAGGGGGGGACCCCCAAATACTGCAATAAGGAGAGAACATTATGCATAGAAGAAGCAACAGCAATAGCAATAGCCATAACTATGGTGAGAGAGAATGCTTTTTGGTGAAGGACTTGGAAAACAATGGCATCCTAATAATAGCATAGTCCCCGGAACAGAGTGTGTAGAAGGTGAACTGTGCAAGGATTACACTTTCAATGACAAGAATGACATAGTATAGATTAGAAGATGGTTGGTGAGATGGCTCAGCTGCTAAAGTGCTTGACTTGGGCTCAATCCCTAGACCCCACATTTAAAAAACAAAAACCAGGGCACGGTGGTGTATGTTTCTGAGCTCAGTGCTAGGCGAATGGAGACAGGCAGAACTCCAGTGCTCACTTACCAGGCAGGATAGCCTACGTGTGAGCTCCAAGTCAGTCAGTAATGCTGTCTGAAAAAAGGACATGGGCTGGGGTGGGACACACTTAAAGGATGGACTCAGGTTGGTTTTTTTTTGTTGTTGTTGTTTGTTTGTTTTTGTTTTTGTTTTTCTTCCACATGCATGTGCACACAAGTGCACTCAAATATACATGTTCACACACACACACAAAGAGAGAGAGAGAGAGAGAGAGAGAGACGGAGAGAGAGAGAGAAAGAGAGAGAGAGAGAGAGAGAGAGAGACGGAGAGAGAGAGAGAAAGAGAGAGAGAGAGAGAGAGAGAGAGAGAGAGAGAGAAGAATGAGAGAAAGAAAATGAGGGAGTGAGACCAAGAAACGATAGATTGTATATAATTTCAAACAACTGATATATGTCTTTCGTTTTTTTTTTTTCCTTTTGGTATTTTAAGACAAAGTGTTACTACGCAGTCTATGTTTGCCTTAAGCTTGTATTAGTCCTTCTGCCTCAGCTCCTGAGAGCTAGAATAACAGGCAAATGCTACATCTGACTAGCCCCGCCCCCTTGCACCCCCATCCCCTCCCACATCATTTGCAGAACTGTGCCAGTATATGTCTCTTTTTAAATGTCAGTTTTATTTTTAATTATATGTGTATGGAGGGACTTGGGGTAGGTGCATGTGAATGCAAATGCCAGTGGAAGCCAGAGGTGCTGGAGCTGGAGTTCCATGTAATTATGAGCTTGGGTGCTGGGAACTAAACTTGGGTCCTCTTCACAAGCAGGAAATGCAAGCCAGCAGGTGCTGGCGCTCGGCCTTAATCCCAGCATCAGAAGACAGAGGCAGGCAGATCTCAGAGTTCGAGGCCAGCCTGCTCTACAGAGTGAGCTCCAGGACAGCCAGTGTAACACAGGGGAACCAGAAAAGCGGGAAACGCTTATAACCAATGAGCCGCCATCCCTCCAGCCCCAGGATTGACACATTTCTTCTTTTTTGCTGTTTTCTTGCTTTCCTAATTTAATCAGATGATTTGAACTCAAGGCAGGGAGAACAAAAGTTGATGTCAGCGTCTTAGGAAAAAGAGTCAAGAATCACAGAAGCGCTGTGCAAAGACAACAGCATCCTTCCAGCTACCACTGTTTCCAGGCCGGCAATATGAATGCCAGTTACGAAGACAGAAGTGGTTGTGGGCAGAAGTTTTCTTAGGCATGGTGTGGCACTAAGACTTGCATAATAGGCAGCAAAAGAACAATCAACAAAATGTAGGATATTATAAAGACTGAACTTTAAACTGCAATACAGTCAAAACACGGTTGAGAACCCAGAATTGTCTCATGAATGAATAATGAAATAGCCATGTTTTATTAGCTTTATTTCAAAGTACGCACAAACTGAACAACCTTTGGAGCCCTTAGAAACACACACACACACACACACACACACACACACACACACACACACACACTTGCAATTTGCTGGAGCAATGGTTTCTTTTCTCCTTTTCTTTGAGCTACAGTGGCTAATCTGATTTTGGTATTTCAGTAATTATGTCAATTAATGTGTGCCGAGAGTAATTTCATTTGTAGAAATGGATACCAGGTGAATATGTAATTAGTAGAAGGTTGTCTCTTTAAGACCTTGAAGGCAGTTTTCTTAGAGTACAAATGGGAAGAGTTTTAAATATAAATACTTTCAGTTGAAACCAAACATGTATCTAATTTATTTCTTGAGAGAGAGAGAGAGAGAGAGAGAGAGAGAGAGAGAGAGAGAGAGAGAGAGTTGAGAGTTGAGGCAGGGCCTCACTCCATAGTTTAGGGTAGTCTGGAACTTTCTAGGTTCTCCACGGTGTCTTGGAATTTGAGATCCCCTTGCTTCAGCATTCTAGGTTATGGGATGACATGCGTGTTTCACCACACCAAGCCTTAATTTATTCCTTGGTGCCAACGTGCCTGGGTCTTCTGTCGCAAGTTCTCAGTGCCAGGATTGCGAACGCAAGACAGACGATGCCTGCCTTTTTATATAGGCTGTCGGTCTCTAACTCCGGTCCTTCAACTTCCACAGCATGCTTTCCCAACTGAGCTATCCCTCCAACTCTCAGCAACTCACTGTAAGAAACACTCCTTGTCCCCCCGCCCCTTTTCTGAGACAGGGTGTCATTGTAGTCCACGCCAGCCTTGAACTTACTATGTAGTCTGGCCTGTGACCCTGTATCCCCCTGTTTCAGGCAGCAGACTGCTAGAACAGCAGCTGTGCACCACCATGTTCAGCTGGGGCCTTCTTTTATTGTTCTCAGGTTTGTTTGTTTGTTTGTTTGTTTTTAAATTGTTGTTGCTTTGAGACAACGTCTCACTGTGCAGTCTAGCCTGGCTTAAACTATATAATCCTCCTGCTTTAACTATCCCAGTGCTGGGATTAAAGGCATATGCCACTCTGTCTGGTTCTATGTTAATTCTAAGCCTGTGTCTCTTCAGGGTTTCTTTTAGGTGTTTGGGACTGAGTCTGAGCAGCAGAGTCAGACAACTTGGATTTGATCCTTGGGACCTACACCACGGTTGGAGGAGTGAACTGGATTGATTTATGCAAGCTGTCCTCTGACCTTCATGTATGTGCTGTGGCTTTGTGTATGCCAGCACAAATAGAAACTATAAACGAATCCTAACATTTGTACAAATAGAACCTTGCATCAGCCTCTGGACTATATGATGTCATTAATAGTAGTGTAATTTTTAATTACATTTAGTATTCCATGCCAGAGCACAGGGGTGGGCACCATAGGACAACCGGTGGGAGTTGGGTCTTACCTTCTACTGTGTGTGTCCCAGGAATGAGCTTACTTGGTCATCAGGCTTGACAACAAGTCCTGTAATAAGATGAGCCATCTTACTGTTATATTTTTTATTATTATTATTATTATTATTATTATTATTATTATTATTATTATTATTATGAGCCGAGGTACTAACCCAGGGTCTTGTGTGTAACCAAACATGAACTCTACCATTGCGTTACATCTGGAGCACCCTATTCTACACATTAAATAGTTCCAAAGTGTACATACTTCCTTCACTTGGGAAGTTGTCCGATCTGATTATGGGTTAGAGCTGAACTTCTCTTCAAATAAAAATACAAATCACAGAGATGGAGAGATGATGGCTCCGTGGTTCACTTGCTGTTCCTGCAGAGGAACCATGTTAAGTTTCAAGAACCCGCATCGAGTAGTACACAACTTCCTGTAAGTCCAGCTGTGGGATATCTGAAGCCTTCTTCTGGCCCCCATGAGCGCCTTCACTCACCTGCTTTTACACACTCAGGAACACACACACATACGCATAATTAAACTAAAACAAAAACACAGTTTATCACAAGTCATTGAATGCAACAGAATATTAACTCTCGGGCTCCTGATCACATATAAATATGGATCTCTGTCACTGGTAGCTTCGAGGAGGCATCATAATAAAATTTGAGGACTGTCCATCAGTTTTCCCACCTACCCATGTCAGGTAAGATTTGGAATATAAATAATGCCTTGAGAAAGGTTAGAAATACTGGCTAGGAATGTTTTTTGTTTGTTTGTTTGGTGTGTGTGTGTGTGTGTGTGTGTGTGTGTGTGTGTGTATGTGCGTGCGTGTAAAGCTTAAGTCGGCTGCAACCATCTTATTAGAAGAGCATCATTTGGTCAGCAGCAAGTATGTCTCCTTGGCTTCCTGTGGCAGAGTCTGTGGACAATGGGTAGATCGAGGTGTCACTCACTAGACACCCCTGCAGAGATGATGAAAGTTTGTCTTACAGTATTATGGAAATAGATTAAAAAGCTTAACAAATTGAACTATACATCCTCTCCTGGCTTTTTTTTTTTCCTTTTTACATTAAAATGACAGTTTGAAAAACAACTTCCAAATGTGTAGGGGGGGAAAAACCAAACCAGCGGGTGATAATTAGGGCAAACTTACAACAATGTTATTGCTGATGGTCCTACCTGTCAGTTAAGACAAGTTATCATTTCTCCCCAGGAAGAGCTATTATTAAAAACAACTTAGGAGGGTTGAAGAAGGGAGGCTAACTGTGTTAGTTTCTTTATTTTCTCATTTGGAGATGGCATAGGGATAGATCATTAAACATCTCTGTTGTGTGTCTGGTCTCTGTGCGGACATGCACACAAAGTAACGGAGAGTTATAAACGACCAAAACATAAACCTTAGCTGCCTTGAGTTAAAAATCAATTCTCCTAATAAATTAAATTCAAATATTATATACTGGGATGTAACCATCAAGAATGATGTGCTAATAATTGCCATGTTGGCAGAGTACGGAGTGCAAGGCAGAGGAGTATAAAAATTTAGTCAGAGAGAAAACCTGGTCCCAAGCGTAGTAATCGTGAGTGAGAGACTCGGAGGAGATTAGGTACAAAGCTCAGTGGATAGATTGCTTGCCTGGCTTGCTCTAAGCCCTGGGTTCCATCCCCAGCAATGCATAAAAATACAGTCTAATTGTCGGGCATGGGGACACATTCCTTTAATCCTAGCACTTGGGAGGCAGAGGTAGGCAGGTCACTGGGAGTCCGACAAAGCAAGTCTAGGACAGGCGAGGCTACACATAAAAATCCTGTCTTGGAAAACAAAAAAACAACCTAGTCTACTCCCAGCACTTAAGAGGCACAGGATCAGAGAGATTCAAGGTTGTCCTCAGCTATGAGGAAAGTTTGGGGACTAGACTGGGCTTTATGAGACCCTGTCTCAAAACACTAACCAAAACAGAATCCTTTTTTTTTTCTTTCTTAAAAATTTACTTATGTGGTTTATTATATGCCTACACATATGCAGCGTGTATGTATACCATGCGTGTGCCTGTTGGCAGAGAAGGCTACAATAGGGCATTGAGTCTCCCAGAACAGGAGTTACAGATGGTTGTGAGCTACCATGTGGGTGCTTGGAATCAACTCCAAGTCTCCTGTAAGAGCAAAGTACTTTAAACAGCTGAACCATCTCTCCAACCCCAGGAATTTTCACTGAAGCTCAGAATTCTTTGGTTGGACCAGAGGAACATGTAATTCATGGAAATTTTCTCTATTAAATACCATTCTCCTTCATGATCTTTCCATTTATGCTTTTTGTTGTTGTTTTGTTTTGTTTTTGTTAACTTGATACATGCTAAAGTCATTTTGGAAGAAGGAACCTTAATTGAGAAAAATTAGTCCCACAAGATTGGCCAATGGCAAGCCTGTGATGGTGTTTCCTGGGTTAATTATTGATGTGGGAGCACCCAGTTCAGCATAGCCAGTCTCTGGGCTGGTGATTCCGGGTGCTATAAGTAGGCAGGCTGAGGAAGCCACAAGGAGCAAGGCAATAAGCAGCATTCCTTGATGGCCTTGGCCTCAGCATCCCTTCACCGCTCTGACGTCCCTGGATGATGGACTACAAGCTATAGATGAAATAAACCCTTGCCTTCCCAAGTTGCTTGTGGCCAAGGTGATTATCACGGCAATAGAAACCCTAACTAAAATACCATTCAAAATTCTTTCAACATCTACACAAAGGGTAGGGAGAGTGTACTAGTATAAATGAATGCCAATGATATGGTATACATTTCTCCCTAAGCACAGCCTAACAGAATCTCTTTACACTTTCTATTCTGTTCCATAACAGGCTTTAGAGTGAATAAGATGTTGAACAAGAAGCCTCAGTTTACTTTATGCAAAATAAATACTGTATAGTGAAATCTTTCTTTCTTTCTTTCTTTTTTTTTTCCAGACAGAGTTTCTGTGTGTAGCCCTGACTGTCCTGAAACCCGATTAGCAGAGGTAGGCAGATCTCTGAGTTCAAGATGAGTGACCACTGCCTTTCTTAAACTTAAAGCAAATTGGGCTGGAGAGAGGGCTCAGCTATTAAGGGCACTCACTATGCAAACATGAGGACCCAAAAATCTCAAGCATCTATGGAAAAAAGCTAACTGTGGTTGTGCCCACCTTTAATCTCAACCTTGTTGAGGACAGAGAAAGGAGAAAGCTGGGGCTTGCTGGCTGTCAGACTAACTTCAAGTTCAGTGAAAGATTCTGTCTCAAAGGAAGAAAAAAAAAATCAGACTGTGAGTGCCAAAGCAGGACACCTGACATTCCCCTCTGACCTTTCCATGCATTCAGAAGAGTGCATACCTGCATGTACATGTATGTACAACCTCCCCACATCCTTGTATATAAACACACACACACACACACACACACACACAAATAAAACGTATGAGAATTAATTGAGATACTGTCTTGATACCCTTGGAACAGTGCCCCAAGAACTACTTGCATAGCTTATTATGCAGTATTATTAATCATTCATTAGTGATCAAAACAGAGGAGATGGAGATTTAGAGACAAATAAGAGCAATATAACCCGTAAATAATTTTAATACTCTGACGGAAGAATATGATGAAATTCTGACCCCCCCCAAAGCCATTACCAATTCTAGAGAGCACTGCACTTGTACCCTGGAAAAAATCATTTAAACATTATCCCAAAATGCATTTGCAAATTACTCTTGCCAGAGGCAAGGTTCGTGGATACAGTATATTACAATCCACTCACCCCCCCCCCCAACTTAGACATTACTCTTTAAAGACATAACTGCCAAGGGCTACTCTGAAAAGTCACTAATACGATGCCTTTTATTATATTTGACAATTTCACACTTTTCTTAACCCAATCTCCAAAGTTTGGGAAAAGTGGACTCTATTTGTAATCTTAGTTCCTGGTTTCCTAGAGTCTTGTCAGCATCGAAGACAGCTTTTTACATCTGTCCTAGTCAGCTTCAGCTATCAATTTGACACAGCCCAGTCATCTGAGAGGGGTAGAAGTAGGGGTGTCTCAATTTGGGTACTGCCCAGATCTGACTGGTGGTTTGGTTTTTTGTTTTTTGTTTTTGTTTTTTCCAATTCTGTGGAGGAACTGGCTTATTTGGCTGACATGGGAGGGCCAGCCCTCTGTGGGTGGTACCATTCCAGGGCAGGTGATCCCCACACCTAGAAGAAAGAGAGTAGCCAGAGACCCAGCCAGTAAGCTGAATTCCTCCATGGTCTGGGTGCTAGGTTCCTGGTCCCCCCCCTTCCCTCAGTGCTAGAATGTGACCTGGAAGAGGTAACCCTAATAAACCCTTTGCTCCTCAAGTTATTTTCATTTAGCGGTTTTTGTTTGTTTTCATCACAGCAACAAAAAGAAAATTAGAACATCCTAAAAATAAAAAAATAAAAAAAAAACCTGAACCCTGAAAATGAGCTCAGGTCCAAGGCACTTGCCTCTCTATTTTGAGGAATTTGCTTGGTATCCTCAGCGTGTGTTACAGCCGCTGCAGGGAACAGCACCCTAGGAGCTAGCACAGGGACATTCAGCACAGACGTCTGAACTAATGTGACTACTCCAGGGGTAGCAATAGTCTGCCTAGGGAAGTAGTTGTGGAAGGTGGCAATCTGTTCCCAATAAATCCAGATATCACATATCACTATTCTCAAGAAAAAAAGAAAAAAGAAAAAGAAAAAGCACAGGATCTATTTTTAAAGATGCCATGTTTTCGGTAAGGCCTTGGGAGACTTGGAAGGGAACTTTTTGAACATTTCATTGAACTCCTTTGATTTACAAGATGAAAAAAAATTAGTCATTTGAAAGTCTTGCCTAAGGTTAAATGGTTTGTTCCCCTGGACAGAGATAAATAAAGCCTGTCTTATTTACACTCCACTTGATGTCTCCTTCTGTCCCCTTGTCTCTCACTATCCATATCTACCACTCATAGGCCGGAGTTGGGGTTCCTGAAACAGAGAAGTCGAAGTGTGACTCAAAAACAACATAATGAGAAACCAGCCAACGGAATCTGTTAAGACAAAGAAAAATCAAGCACTTCTCTGTTTGGGGTGCTACAGTGTTCCCAGAACCAACAGCTGTGAAGCCCTAATCCCTGTTGAATGGGAGAAAAAAAAATCCATCCATCCGAGAAACATTTAGTTTTTCTCTTCCACCTCTTCTGACCTTCCGGTGCTGTTACGTGCAGACTGGGATTCTAAACATGTAGAAATCGTGTACAAAGCATTGTAACACGGTGCCTGGCTCATTGCGAGCAATTAATGTCAGTTTGTTTTCTTTTCCTTCATGCCAAGTGTGGGCTGCTAGGGGTGAGGGGTGATGCACCATGGTGTTTATGTGCTTGGACAGAAAGCGAAGCGACTAAGAGGTTGCTGGAGAGAAGACTGTCAGTGAGTACAGATCAATTCCAAGTGCCCCGGAAAAACGCACAGCTATTTTATCCAGAAAGGCTGGTCGCTTTGGTTGATCGATTCTGGGCTGTAGTCAGCTCTTTAATACAACTTTTTATAAGCATCAGTTACACTGCGCTGGAAAACGTAGGGAAGCCACGTCTGCTCCACCCTCCTGCAGCTAACAGTAAGAGAAGCCTGCGGCGACGGGAGATTGCGGTTTGGCGCCTAAAGGGTCTTCAGACTCGGGCGCCCGAGCTACTCAGTCTCCTGCTCCAGGTTCAAGTTCGCGGTCTCTGGTTGCTCCAAAGTGAGATGAAAGATGCAGGCCGCGGGAGGGGGGTGTCACCCGGGGTTTAGGGGCTCTCGAGCAGTTGGTGGCGGGGTGTGTGTGTGTGTGTGTGTGTGTGAGAGAGAGAGAGAGAGAGAGAGAGAGAGAGAGAGAGAGAGAGAGAGAGAGAGAGAGAGAGAGAGAGAGAGAGAGAGAGAGAGAAGGAGGAGAGAGAGAAGAGAGAAGAGAGAGAGAGAGAGAGAGAGAGAGAGAAGAGAGAAGGAGGAGAGAGAGAAGAGAGAAGAGAGAGAAGAGGAGAGAGAGAGAGAGAGAGAGAGAGAGAGAAAGAGAGAAGAGAGAGAAGAGGAGAGAGAGAGAGAGAGAGAGAGAGAGAGAGAGAGAGAGAGAGAGAGAGTTTCCAACTCTTGCCTGTTGGCTGTCTTGGTGCACCTGGACACTGCACTAGGGCACCCCTTTTGCACCCCGGTCCTTCGTCCCCTAAAGTGCACCCTCTTTGGGTCCATGCTCTGCACCCCATCGTACCGCACGCACTTTTTGCACTCTGCGCAAGCGCGTGCGCGCAGGGAAAAAACACCTAGAGGTACTTCAGAGTAGTTAAACCAGCAAGAGCTTCAGGAGTGGAGGAGATTAGGGACTCCAGGAGCAAGTGTCCGGAGAAAGGTGCCCAGCACGCGTGCGCGCGAGAGTCCTCCGTGCATTTGGCGGGATGTCCCGGCAGCTTCCATGTCCTCGAGCTTCCCACTCCACGCGGGACCGTGGCCGACCCCTCCACACATACCCCACAGCCTCTGGAGACCCTTTCCGCCCCCAAGTGCGCAGGCCCGGCCGCCCCAGCGCGCATGCCCTGGGCTCGTGGAGCGGTGGCCAGCCCCTCAGCCTTTTTGCTTTCTACACACTCTACAACTAGGGGAGGGGGGCGGGTCACGTGACGGAGCCGGGCCCGAGGCGCGCGGGAGGAGGGGGGGGTGGGGGACGGGAACGCGCCTAGGAGACAGAGAGCGAGGCGCGAGGGGAGGGGCGTTTCTCGGGAGCGCGCGTCTAGTGGTGCAAGAGTGGAAGGGGCGGTCCTCGGGAGCGCGCCCTCGGCGTTGGGTGGGTAGGTGGGGGGGGGGGACTGGTGGTGGTGGTGAGGCGTGAGAGATTCTCGGGAGCTCGCGAAGGGGGAAGGGGCGACCCTCGGGAGCGCGCCGAGTGAGGCGTAAGGGGAGAACGGGGGAGGGGGCTGGCTCTCGGGAGCGCGTGGAGAGCCAGGAGGGCGGTCCTCGGGAGCGCGCGCAGAGCGAGGCGCGAAGAGGGCGGTCTTCCAGAGCGCTCGCCGGCGAGGGAGCAAGAGCGCGCGTGCTGGAGAGAGAGAGACGGCAAGCGGGCGGGCGCGGGGCTGGGCCGAGGCGGGCGGCGGCGGTGGGCCGGCCGGAGGGGGAGGAGCGGGCGCTGTGTGAGCAAGGCGGGCGGAGGATGAGGCCGTGCCCGGGCTCTGGCTGCAGCCGCCCGGGGACACGCCGTGCACCCTCGGGCTCCGGGCTCTGGCGGCGGCGGTTGTGGCAGCGTTAGCTGGGAGCGAGCGAGCGAGCGAGCGAGCGAGCGAGCGGCATCTCCTAGCGCTTCTTCTTCAGGCGGGGCGAGGAGAAGAAGAGGCGGCGGCGGCGGCACCACACCGGTGTATCTCGGGTTGGAGACTGCTCTTTGCTTTTCTCATTGACTGACTCACCCTTCTCCTTTATAATTTTTTTAAGAGGTGGAGTGACCTCTGGAACTGGAGATTTTGGAGGGGGGGGCACCTACAATTTGTGTGTGTGCGTGCGTGCATGTGTATGTGAGGAGGGGGTCGGTGGCACGCGCCAGGCTTTGCAATTCTTCTCTTCTTTCATCTTTTTCTCCTCCTCCCCCCCTCGAAGACAGAAAAAAAAAAAAAAAAGGAAAAAAAAATCTCACAACTGCTCCAGCGTCCTCCTCCTTCCCATTCCTCCTTTCCTCCGGCAACCTCTGTCTCCGCTCCTGATTGCGTGGTTATGTTCCCCTCTCTGGGGGGTCTCGCCCCTCTCCGCTCGCTCGCCAGCCCTGGCTTCCCTTGGATACATTTCTTAAAAAAAAAATTGGGAGCCCGGGAGTGAGTTTTTCAGCGAGGCTAGTGTTTGAGAGGGGAGGAGGTGTGGGGTGTTTTCCTGCACGAGGGGGCGGGTGAAGTTCATTGCCACCCACCCCTCACTTCACCGTGACCTTTTCGGACCTCGGATTTTCTTTTTCTTTTTTCTTTTTTCTTTTTTTTTTTTTTTCTTTAAATAATTTTGGAGGGTCTCTAGAGAAAGCGAGAAGCAAGGCGATTTCGGTGGTGGGGAGAGAGCATGGCCGCGGGGAGGGCTTCCCCAGTCTCTTGATCAAAGCATTCCGCTATTCTGATTTATTGCCTGCTTGGTGAGTTATTTTTCCCCCTTTCCTCTGTAAAGGAGACCTGTGTGTTCAGCCATTACTTTGCTCGGCGCTGTTCGCAGGCATCTCCGACCCTCGGTGCAGAGGGGAGCCCCTCACTTCGCCCTCTCGCTTCCCTGTCCCTCCCTCCCTGTCTCCCCGCCCCTTCCCCCCCTTTTTTTCTTTCTTTTTTTCCCCCTGCCCTCCCTTCTTGTTCTTCTTCTGGTTCTTTTTTTTTTTTCCCCCCTCCCAGCCGCCTTCTCCCCGGCGCCCTTCCTCGCGGCTGGAGGGAAAGCCCGTGCAGGAGGAGGGAGGGCTCGGTGTCAATTTTTTCTTCGTGTGTGTGTGTGTGTGTGTGTGTGTGTGTGTGTGTGTGTGTGTGTGTGGCCGCGGCCCGAGCTTGTGGCGCGCGGGTAGGCGAACGGGGAAGGTCCCCGGCGCGGTTAAAAGAACCATGGATGGCCCGACGCGGGGACATGGACTCCGGAAAAAGCGGAGGTCGCGATCACAGCGAGACCGGGAGAGACGCTCCCGGGCCGGGTTAGGAACCGGTGCAGCGGGGGGTGGAGGAACCGGCCGGACTCGGGCTCCTTCGCTGGCTTCATCGTCGGGCTCCGACAAGGAAGACAATGGAAAGCCCCCATCCTCCGCCCCGTCCCGGCCCAGACCCCCGCGGAGGAAGCGCAGAGAGTCCACCTCAGCCGAAGAGGACATCATTGATGGATTTGCCATGACCAGCTTTGTTACTTTTGAAGCGTTGGAGGTAAGGGGGGCGACCCTCTTTCCCGTTCCCCCCATGGTTTTCCTTTTATGCATGACACCCCCCCACTCGGCTGCACCCCCGTTTTCTTGCCTCCCTCGCCGCGCTCGAAGCTGTCTGTCTTGGCAGAGGTCTTATTGTTGGGTGTGGGGTTGTGTGTGTGTGTGTGTGTGTGTGTGTGTGTGTGTGTGTGTGTGTGTGTGAGCGTGCAGGGGGGGCAGCTGGGGGCAGATAGACAGCAAGGAGGGAATCGCCAAGCGGTGTGCCTGGTCTGGTCTTCTACTGGTTTCGTTCTTGTCCAGCTTGCCTTTCCCTTGCGCCCCCTTCCTGCACCCGCACCTCCCCCCACAGCAGATGGGTGGAAAGAAAGGGGTTCAGGCATCACAACAATGCGCCCCCCCTTTCTCCACGGATGGCTCTGCCCCCACTCCTTTCCTCCTCTTCTCCCTCCCCAATCATGGCTTCTTGGCTGGTGGAAGTCTGCTTGGGTTTGGGGCGCCTGTGGACGGATCTCTGTGTGCTTTCTACAGAGCCATATGTTCCCATGTGTGTGTGTGTGTGTCTGTGTGTCTGTGTGTGTGTCTGTCTGTCTGTCTATCTAGTATATACCCTTTCTGGATGCCCTGAGGACCAGAGGCTGATTGGGTTGTGTGGCTTTTTAGCACCCCCTCCCCTTTTTTGGTGAAGCTGGGGAAGGGGGCGTTTTCTCCTTGTTGGGAGAAAGGAGGGAGGGAGAAGAGGAAAGGATGAAATAGCCTTCTGTATCTTGCAAGGGGCTGTATTGCAGAAAGGGTTAATGACAGTATCCACACACACATACATTTGCATGGTGTGTGTGTGCGTATGTGTGTGTGTGTGTGTGTGTGTGTGTGTGTGTGTCCATGAGCAATTTAGTTGAAGGACAGAAGAAGGTACACCAGGGAGGGCTGGTAGTAGGCAAGAATAAAAACCTAGCTGGCTACTGAAGGGCTTGTCACCAATTGTTCCTTGCCTTTCCTTTTTGTATCCCCCCCAACCCCAATGATTGGCTTTGTGTGTGTGTGTGTTTGTGTGTGTCTGTGTGACTTTCTGTATTCCTAAGGCACCTGCAGGCAGTCTTGATTTTCAAATGCACATTTCCCTGCCTGATAAGAGGCTCCTGGTATGTGTGTGTGTGTGTGTGTGTGTGTGTGTGTGTGTTTGTATAGTTGTTGGTTGGAAGGAGCTGGAGGTCCAGGGGTCACAGAAAACTATCTTTGCCTGGGCAGATCTGATTTGGTGCTAGGAGATTGCCCATTGGTTTCTAGAAATATAACTGCTTTTTTTCCCCCTCTGTCTCCCTTTCCTCACCCTCAACACACACAACCACACACAGGAGGTTTTGAGGTTCTCCTGGGTTGGCCCAACACAAAACCAAGACTTGGTTTGTAGCCTTGCGCTGCACCTGACATAATGGTTTGAGGAAACTTTTCATCCTTCCTTTATTTACTTATTTATTTCCGTTTGCTGTTATTGTGATACTGTTTCAGAGGTGGCAAAGCAAGCTCTTTTTAATGAGAGCTCAAGCCTCACATGCACTTGACTGTGCAGGTTTGCGGTGTTGATTCCAGAAGTGTTTGGAGTTCAAGTTTGAGTTTTTTTTTTTTTTTTAATTTTTTAAAGGCAGCTTTCCTTGTCAGAGTGGTTCATTTCTGTAAAGTGCTTTTGATGGGGTTGACAGTGGTGGGTAGTGGCCAGTGGTTGAGGAGGAGTGTGTGTGGGGTGGGGGGGCCACAGGGGGGGGAGTGGGTGATGATAGTGCTATTGGTGATGACCAGAGATTTTGATGCTGGTACTTGGCGGGTTGATCATTGGTTTTAGAATTGGTGGTCTCTGGGCTCTTAAGTGTTGGTTTCACTATTTAGGAGGATGACTGCAACTGCGGTTTCTAACTTTGTGAAGGGATGGGTACTTCAGTGTGACCTCCTTTTTGCTTTAAACTGGGAGTTGAAATGGCATCATGTATCCTGCGAGCATGGCTGCCTGTGGTTGGTGAAGGAAAGAACTTGTAGAAGCTGCTTACAAGTGGCAAGAGAGCTCTGCTGGATGGCTCCTGTTGTGCTCTGCTGGATGGCCCCTCTTAGCAAGGGAGGGCACAGCGCTCTGTTTTCCTGTCGTTATTTCGTTATTAGAAGGCTGAGTAGAGATGGAAGTAAGTTGTACACTTGTTTTGTATTTTGTCTAAGTTTAACTTTTATCTTTTGGTAGAAAATGTGCCTGTTCCATTTTTTTTTAAAGCTTTTAGTTTTGGGGTGTTTTTTGTTTGTTTGTTTATTTGTTTTTAAATCTTTAAAGAAGACCAAGTTCAAAATGTACCTTGAATACCATACTTCTTTCTGTGGTGCAGTTTACTTCTCAGGCACTTTTCTAGATTTAAAACCAAGGTTAATTTGCTTAGCTAAATGCTATGATACTTTCATGTCTACCATAATATCACATACATTGTGGTGCATTGCTATAAAGGGTCTAAATTTTTTTTTAAAAAATGCTTAAAATTTTGTGTGATAACGTAGACAGTAGAATAAACTCCAGTGCACCCAACACACCCAGGCTTGACAACTAACAATTGACATCTTGCTTCTTCTGTTGTTCATTGAGCTCCCTCCCACCTTTTGGACCTGTTGTGATGGCATCTGTAAACACTTCTGTATAAGCCTCTGTAGTATATATAAACTACTCAGATGGCTTTAGAAATCCCCACTGTACCATTATCTCTCCACAGTAAATTAACAGTTCTGTAGGATTAAATATTCGGTCTGATCACATTCTCAGAGGCACAAAAATTTCAGAAAACCTGTTAATAAACCTGTTAAAACCATGCTTTGGGAGATTAAAAAAAAAGTCATATTTACCTTCTTTGCTGTGGGGTGGTGGTGGTGGTGGTGGTGAGCAGAACACAGAAATATTGGCTCGTTAGCACACTGTGTCTGTGTTGGTCAGAATCTAGTGACTGTTAGAGTCTCTAGCTTTCCACCACACTAAATTTGAAAGATTTGCTGAACTGTCACCAAGAAATGTGAAGGCTTATGAGGTAGTGGGCAATTAAACTACGAACTTGGATACAAATGTGTGTTAAGAGCATACATGTAAGTGTTAAAAATTGCCACCAATGCCAAGAGTTACCCTAAATACATACTTGTGTTTGTAAATGAAAATAACCTTTGCTGTGAATCACCATGGAACCATAGATACGGCTCAGATGGTTAGGCTTACAACTTACACCACTTCAGAGCCATTTCTGGCAGACTGGGATCATACACTTAGATTGTGTATCAACACACCAACTCTAAGCTTTTGTCCTCAGTGTCTTCTTGGTGGCTGTGATTTCCTTCCCTCTTTCCCTTCCTTCCTTCCTTCCTTCCCTCCTTCCTTCTTTCTTTCCTTCCTTCCTTCCTTCCTTCCTTCCTTCCTTCCTTCCCCTAAGGCACTCCTAAATGATAATGGAATATTTTGATGTAAATACTTCCATGCCAGCTATGGTTTTGCAGATACTAGACGAAAAGTAATAAACCTAATGCGGCCTGCAGTTTTATGCTTATTCTTTACAATCGTTGGATTTCTTTTCTTTCTTTCTTTCTTTCTTTCTTTTCTTTTCTTTTTTTTTTTTAATTTAAAAAGATGGGAAGCTCAGAGGGCAGTTTGGCATCTTCCGCGAGTTATAAGCAGTGAAACTGGCTGAGGTAGTTGGCATATTCTGCAGGGACACTTGTCTTGAGTAATTGTGCCCTGAAGTTCAAGTGTGTGATTACGAAGAGTCTCATGATAGAAGATAAGAGGGTAGGTGAGGAGGCTAAAGTTGAACGGTGTGTTCTCATTACACAGTTGAGAAGCACAAGTACCATTTAGAAACAGTATTGTGTGTTTGGGTATTCTTTGGATGTTAGGATGAGGGCGGATAACTCTAAATGTGTTGTTTGTTTTAGGTTTTGGGGGGTGGGGGAGGGGATGGGCAGGGCCTTGTTACATAGCACAGGCTAGCCTTACATATTCAATAAATCCTCCTGTTCCAGCCTCCAGTGTGCTGGCTTTCCTGGCTACGACACTTGGCAGTCCTTTTTTTTTTTTTCCAAACACAAAACAAGGACAAACCCAAAACAAAGTGGGATCTAGCAATCAAGTGTAAATGGGAAACGCCGTTACCCTGGTGTGCCAGCACGCACTGGTATACCAGCTATGGTGCTTTCCAGAATTCTGTATGTTTCTATTAGGAAGCCGTGAGTATTGAGCCTGAAAATTTGACTTTGCAAACCAGTTTTTCTCTGCCCCGCCTCCCCCTCCCCATTCCTCTTTTGTAACTTGGGAGTTCCTTTTTGTACAGCTGACCAAAGGGAAAGAAAGGTGACACTGGTAGACTTAGCAGACAAGGGCGCTCTTGGTGTTGTGGTGTTCTGAAAGAACGGGCAAGACTCATTCCTGCAGAGGATCAAATACAAGCTTTCCTGTGGCTGTCGCTTCCTGCTTCTGCCTCAAGGCTCGCCCACATATCGGTGCTCTTTTAAGTCTGTTATGTGCAGTTTGATACCTTTGCCTGTTAGGCCTAGTAGCTAGGCACCAGCAATTTAGTTTTGCAATTTCACTTACTACGTTTATCACGTCCCTTGTGCCACTCAGCTGGCATTTATGGAGTGCTCAGGATGTGCAGGGCAGTAGGAGATGAGAAGCCAGAAACCGTTTACAAGTGTCTTGAAAGCAGGTGTCTACCCGACCCCCTTATTTTAGCTCTGCAGGGGATTGAAGCCCAGGGCTTTGCATATGCTGACAACACAGTCTACTAACTGGTTCACATCCCTAGCTTTTTGAGAAGTCTTCCTGGAAAAGATGGGCCCTAGAAGGGTTTAGTGGTTGGTAGGTGGTGAAGGTTGGGGGAACTTTGTGAAGAAATACTGAAGGCAACACAGGAGGAAGGGCGCTAAGAAGACATTGGGCGCCAAATAGGCCAGGGGAAAGGACGGTAGGATGGGTCAGTAGTAGCAAAGACATTCTTGTTAGGAAACCAGGAGACTTGTATGAGCCTCCTTGGCACCTCACCTTCTTAAAGCGCCCTTGTCCTCCGATCTTCGTTAATGAAAAGATGGAGATTAGGTTATAGTGAGTGTGTGCAGGCTGGAAGGGAA
Organism: Acomys minous; assembly: GCF_964271855.1. Classification (NCBI taxonomy): domain Eukaryota; kingdom Metazoa; phylum Chordata; class Mammalia; order Rodentia; family Muridae; genus Acomys; species Acomys minous. Next base: position 76,847,408 of record NC_140498.1, read on the forward strand.
CATAGGTTTGTTTTTGTTTTTTGTTTTTTGGGTTTTTTTTGCAGTTTTCTCATAGATGATGTTTTATACTGAAGCAGAACGGTCATCTCTCAAATACGTCTTAGGACGACTTGTTCTGCCAGAATTAAAAAAAAAAAGTCTTTATTACATGAATGTGAATTTTGATTATCAGAGGAGGAGTGTGCCTTATCTCCTAAATCGCTCTGGCCACATGGCACATTGATTCTCAGCATTGTATCTGCCAGTCAGGATGGGGCATGGGTCAAGGTTTCAAAGAACCCATGCCAGATATTGGAGGCTGGTGATCTGTGTAGGGCGGGTGATTGGGCTGATGGTAGAAGGTGTAGAAAGTCAGTCCCAGAGGCTGTTGTATGGGAGGCTGAAGCAAGAATGGCAGGTGAGGTGTACATTATTAGTGGGGGAGATGTCCACTTCTTTTTCTGTTCCCCTTTCTGCCTCGGGTCAACAACTGTCTTCCTGATTTTTCCTAACCCCACCAAGAGGTAAGTATTGGTGATTGGTTCTCATTAATAGCTCTTTCCTAGTGGGACAGCTGCCTGGTTCTGATGACCAGCCAATGTGTTGTTTTATTTTCTCTTGGTCTCTTCTAGTTTCATATGCTTCTTCTTCTTCTTCTTCTTCTTCTTCTTCTTCTTCTTCTTCTTCTTCTTCTTCTTCTTCTTCTTCTTCTTCTTCTTTTTTTTAGCAACCTGGAAAAGGAGGTTGGGATGACCAAGGAAATTTGACATAGGTGTTAAAACAAAGGTTTCCGGTTAGCTGGCTCTTGGCTCGCAGTGGCACATGAAGTGGCAGCTCAGAGAGGGTCAGAGCATCTCTAGTACTGTCGCAGAGCCAGGGAAAGGCGTGCATCCGGTTTTCTTGCTTGTTTCACTTTCTGTCTTGCGAAGTTTGGCTGTGAGATTGCTGAAGGAGATCAAGTCCCAGCATTTCAGTTCTGAAAGTGTGCCTAGCTCCAGGATCTGGGGACTTCCTGAGTGACAGGGAAGAAAGGGAAGAGTGTGGATTGCGTGAGGGTATGTACTCAAGATTTTTACCATACTTACCAAACTTTTGTATTTCACTCTGTTTGGCAAAGCCTCACTGGAGGCGTCCTTATGGGAGTTTAAAGGCTGCAGTGGCGGGATGGTTCCCTGTGGTTCTTGTCACGAGTGGAGATCAACTGCTTTAGCTATTTTGGGCAAGATACAAATGAATTAGTAGTTTCAAAATAAATGAACCATGAAGTTAGTGAGTGGTTCTGAGGGAGGTATTCCCTTAATGCGTACTTGGGAAAAGTTTTAAACATGGAATTTTGGTGGCCTGAGTGTAGTCAGGTGGTAAAGTATTTGCCTATCATGTGCAAAGAAAGCTCTGGCTTCAGTCTCCCAGCAGCACTCCAAACAAAGCGTGTGATTGAGAGAGTTCAAAACAAAAACAAACCCAGAGTAATTCGTTGTGATTGAGATTCTGGGACACTTCTATGAAAAGCTATTTTTTATACTGTCAAAAGTAAATGGTGATTTTTTACTTTGAGAAAGTCCTTAAATGTAGAAAACCACTGTTGGGTTTAGCTACTGTGGAATAATAGTAAATAGCTAGGTGCTGAGGACTGAATATGGTTTGGAAGTCTTCCGATGAGACGGTTGATAGCCTTTCCTGATGAAAGGTGTGTGTGTGTGTGTGTGTGTGTGTGTGTGTGTGTTGGGGGTGCTGAGTGTGCACTGGTGTGTGGGGTGCTGAGGGTGAATTGCAGTCTTTGTAACAGATGTATGTTTACAGTATATTAACTGTAGTTTCAAAGTCTATTGAAACGAAGAAGCGACCATCTCTTTAATGCTTCACCTGCGTTCCAGGCTTGATATGCTTGTAGACTGAGGGAAACCACCTGATAAAGGGACAGCAATATCTTGATGACAATCTGGAAGGTTGAAGTAGATTCAAAACTCTGTTGAAAATTAGAAAGAAAGCTGCAGTAGTTAGAGGAAAAAATTGAGTGTGGGGAAGCTGACATACAGCTTGGGGAGGTACTGTTAGCTAAGGCAGTCGTCCTTCTGCTACATAAGCTTGAGCTGTCCTGTGAATGCAGATCTCGTGCCCACCCCCTTCAGCTAGAAGTGGGGGACTCAGAATCTGAGGGGGGCTCTAAGATGTGTGTCGTCGTCTTTCCCTATGTCACGCCAGTTATTTCTTTACATTCTTTGACTCTGCAGAACAAGGGGTGGCTTCTTGTTTTTGTTTTTGTTTTTGTTTTGTGTGTGTGTGTGTGTGTTTTCATGTCCTGGTATCAGTCAGTACCACTGCAGGAAGTCACAAAGAACAGGCCCTTTTCTGTTTGTTTGTTTGGTTGGTTTTTGCTTTGTTTTGTCTCCTATTGCTTTTAGAAACTGCGGATGGGAGTGAGTGGTTTTATATCACCTGACAGCTTTTGCTGTGTTAGCGCAGGCTTCTGTGTCTGTCCAGTTTAAGTCTCCAGTTCCGTGTGTTCTTAAGGGGACCTGGGCTTTGAACTGACATGAAATGCTTATTTCTTCCACATGCTCATTCCAGGGTCCAGTTTCATTACCCACCACCAACCCGCTCCCTACCTCCCTGCGCGCAGCTTTCTTCCCCTTACCCAGAGAGTTACCAAAAGCAGGGATACAGAAGATAAAACTGGAGGCGTTTGGGGGGGGGGGCGGTTTGTGACTGGAAGGTCAGAACTGTAGCATTTTTCGTTCTTTGGGCATTGACAATTTGAGGAAATCTGGAATTATTAACTCTGGGTTAGAGAATGCTAATACTGCCTGTGATTGCTCAGTCCGTATTTAATGGTAGAGTCTGCTCAAACTAGTACATGCTGAATAAGCACCATACTTATTGAATATTTTACCGTCGTTTTGGCTTGGTGCTGTACTTCACAGTGGCAACTGTTCTTGGTGTCAGAACCTTGGTGAAAACCTGGGTGCAGTAGAAATTAGAGCCGTAGAGAAAGAGAAAGTTTATAGTGTACGTGAGTGACAGTAATGGGTAGTAAGGGTGAGGATTAAATTTCACCCAAAGAGCTTCTTTGTAAAAGTACTCTATAGTAGCTAGTAACCGGACCACCACCTACACCCAGACTGTGACCCTTGACCCTTGGTTACGTGAGTGACTGAGTGAGGTCTGATGACTTCCAACCGGAGGAGCTGAATTTTGAATCCTAAAATAAACCATTTCCAGGGTCGAGTTGTAGTGGTCAGTGAGAGAGGCCATTTTCCTCGTTGTTCCTTTGCTTACCCTTTGCAGCTACAAAGCAGCCCTTAGGTTAGGTGTTCGTAGTTTCTGACAGCTGTGATGTTTTGGAGCTTAAAGGACGTGTGGCACCATCACCCAGGACTGCAGCTCTCCCTCAGTTGTTACCGTGAAATATTGGCTTTCTCATCTTCCTCCTCTTTTCCCTTCTTTTTTTTTCCCCTTCTCTTCCTTCTTCCTCTCTCCCTTCTTCCTACTACCTTGTTTGTCAGAGACAGGATCTCACCACGTGGCCCCCAGCAAGTCTGTAACTCATTATGTAGAGCGAATTGGCCTCAGACTCATACAGATTCACTTGACTCTGCCTCTCAAGTGCGGGGGGGGGGGGTGGGGTGGGGGGGGAGGGGTCAGAGGTGTGCGGCATCATTCCTTGTCTTGTTTTCTTCTTTCTTTTTCTTCTTTTTTTTTTTTTCCGTGTCTTTGTTCGTTTGCCGCCCCCCCCCCCTTGGCTAAAGGTTGCTAATTAAGCATCCTTTCTCAAGCCATTTCCCATAGATAAAAATGAAGGGGGAATAAAAATGAAGGGGGATACAAGAAAATGAGGATTGTAAAGACAATCGCCTGCCATTAGAGTATCGCCTGGTTCTTGTTTGTTGAAGGGAATGACAGCGGCTTCTGCTCATTTCCTCTACAGTTGACAACAACAGTAAAGATCTTTGAGTTGTACTATTCTAAGAAACGCTCCACTGTATTTTAAGTGAAAGTTAGCTTTTTTATAGGGTATAAGAGGGAGACAAGAAGCCGATGACTGTGTGTGTAAATTCCTTACTTCTTGTTACAGTGCTCTCTGCGGTTACTTGAGAAAATTAGTTTTTAAGATTAATGTGCCCAGTCTTTGGGAGAGATTATCCTAAAATTAGGACCCAAACTTCTCCCTAGTAGCCTTGGGATCCATTTCCCATCCACATCTGGAGGCTGTGCCACTTTCGAAGCCACCATCTTGGTGTTCTTTGCACAGACGTTGTGGCTGGTGGTGCAGTTCTTTCTGCCTCTCATTTTGCAAATGGAAACAGCTCTCAGGGATTAACTGATCTGTTCCAGATAAGACTGCCAGTTAGAGGCCCCAACTGTTACCCAGTGAAACAAGGAGACTGTTTTCCCTTAGTGCTTGTGAGCGCAAGGAGTGGGGATTATGGAAGAAACTCCTGGTTTTTTTTTGTTTTTGTTTTTTTTGTTTTTGTTTTTTTTTTTTTAAGTCAGGGCCTCTTGTAGCCCCAGCCAGCCTTGAAGTTTCTGTGTAGTCTAGGATAACCTTGAACTCCTGATCTGCTTGTATCTGCTTTGAGTTCTGGCATGACAGGTGCGCACCACCAGCCCTAGTTTATACACTGTTAGAGATTGAGCCCAGGACTCCGTGCCTGCTAAGTAAACACTCTGCCAACTAAGGTATCCGTAACCCAGGAGAAAGACTTTAAAAATAAAAATCAGGAAGAACACCCATGGAACGTCCTGGTTTTTTCCTTAATAATGTTCTGTTGGTTATTTACTATCAAGAACCTTTAAAAGCACTCTTTCTGCATCCCACATAGAGTATATCACTGTGAGATTTGTTGCCCTTTTCTATACATATATTGTTTTAAAACCCCTTTCCACCCTTCTGTAATGAAAGCATTGGGGGGAAAAACTATTACAGTGATACTATAAGACTTCTCGTTCTTGATTGTCCGGTGCAAAGATAATTACTTGTATTTAAGATATTATTTTGGCCTACTTAACATTTTTTTTTTTGGAGTGGAGATTAAGTTACTTTCTTCAGAATGGTAACCTGGGGGGAATTGAGAGCAATTTCGTCAATACTGACAGCAGCATATGCGCAACAGGAGCACTTTGGCATGTATTTGAGGTGAAGATTCAAACTTTCTCCTGGAGGACTGAAAATGCAAGATTCACATGGCGCTCTGGCTAGGGGGCTTCTTGTCTGCTGATTGCCCAAGGAGGAAATACATAACAACTGTTTGTCATGCGTATATGCTTATAACCATTCATATGATGAAAAGAAGTTTTCATGGGGTTGTAATAACACATCAGGATGGATGTAATTAAAACAGAAGCAGATTGACACCCTGAATTAAGTGCAGACCAGAATCCAGGATACCCTACGCCTTGCCCCTTTCTTATTTGCTGCAGGCGCAGTCAGCCAGATATGCAAATAAAAAGACATTGATGAATCTCTCTGGGTGTGCATGTGGTTGCAGAGAGCCCAACTATTTTTATTAATCTTTTACCAAGCATTGTTTAGATTTGCAGCAGTGATGGAACATATTAATTTGGCAGGCCAAATAGCCTAGGACCAGAATGTAGGGAAATAATAAGAGGAAGACATGATTGATAGGTTGTCCCATAAATAACACATGTGACTGACAAAGGGGCTGAGTAATCTCTAGATCTGCGCTTAATGCCATTAATGGAGTTGTTAAGCCAGGATGTTCGAGTCTGAACTTCAATCACAGAGGCCTTGCCTCCCATTTAAAAATGCGGCCTATCTCTAGTCCTGCTCCCTTTACTGTTCTGTTGACAAAATTGGAATAAATCGAATTTTTTGTTAAGTTGGAGCCAATGTCAGGGGGAAATCTTGCTATGAAAACCGAGTCCTTTTTACCAAGCATACTACTCCTTCTCTCTCAGGGAAGCTCGGATTTTTGGTAGTCCTGTGTTGCTGTGACAAGACACCCTGTCCGAAACCAACTGGAGACTGGAGAAATGGCTCAGCCGCTAAAGGCTAAAATGTCAAAGGGCAACTTAGAGGAGGAAAGGATTCACTTAGCTTACACTTCCAGGTTACGCTCCGTCACCAGGGAGGTCGCGGTGGCAATCAAGAGCAGAGAGAAGCTAGCACATGCAGGCTACCCGCTTGCTGTTACTCAGCTAGCTTTCTTTATAACTCTCTTCTCCACTCAGGACCACCAGCCTAGGGAATGCCGTTGCCCATATTCGAGGCGAGCCTTCCTACAGTTCATCCTGATCTGGATCATTCCTCAGTTGAGGGAACAGGAGGAAAATATTATTCCAGGGTGGTTCTAAGTTGTGGCAAGTTGATAGTTAAAAAACAAACAAACAAACAAACAAACAAAAAACAAAAACAAACAAAGCACAGAGTAACCATGGGGGCCCTGAAGAGATGGCTCAGTGGTTAAGAGTGATGGCTGGTCTCTCGGGAATCCAATTTCCCAGTGCTCCTTTCCCACACCTCATAACTTCCTGCGAACCCCAGCTACAGAGGACAGGACGCCTGTGGTCTCTCAAAGCACCTGTGCACACATGCACATACCCAGACACATACACGTAATTAAATGTGACAAAACCAAATCTACTTAAAGACAAACAAGCAAACAAAATGACCAGCCGTCACATCATGTCCTATCTTCATGTGTTCCCTGTCTTGCTCCCCGGAAGGAAGTGACTTGACTCGTGAACGAGTTTCTTTTTCCTGTTCTGGTTTCCTGCCTTACTTTGGTCTTGAATTCGCCCTTGCTGTTCAGGTCTCAGAGCCTTGGCTTTCAGGCGCACGCTAAGGAGGGCTTGTGGCTGTGAATACGGAATATGATTTCCATATCTGCTCCACTGGGGCATCCAGGCATGTCATAACCACTTCAGAGTCATGACTGTACAGAGACACCCTAGCTGTAAATTTTCTATGTGACAGTCCAGTTTTCAAATTGTAGGCATGCCAAAAGTAGGGCTGTATTGTTATTAGGAAAGTCTAGGACATCTGTTAAATCTTGTTAAACAGGGGATGGAAATGCTCTAATCGAAAATGTCTAATTATGCCCTCTCAACTGAAGGAAATGTCCTTTACTGAATTTTTGGAATTGGTATAAATGGAAGAAGCTGGCCTCTAGAAGAACTGTAATGTAAATTTACTCTATTAAGGAAAAATTGCCCTTAACCGAGGCAGCATAAGGGTTTCATTTTATCAATTTGCTTTTACACTGTGTCTCCAAGAAAAAAAAAAGTACTCTTAGAAATTGTCTACCCCAGCACGAAGCTCTTGTTTTTCTTCTCCCTCTCACTCCCAAAGCCTAGGAGGCCCCCAGAGGGAGTGTTTAATTCCCAGATGTGAGCCTCAGAGGATGTGTGGTGGCTGAGAGCTACCTGGTGGAGAGAGCGGATGATAATTGCAGGTGAGAGAGGCAAAGGGGGTAATTCAGCCACCGTGCTGGGAGGCGAGATTTCACCCTTGAGTGTTGAAACCTGCTCAGTCAGACAGCCGTGTTTAATTTAAAACGTTTCATTAGTCTAACACCGAGGTGGACCAGCGTACCAGGTGACCTCCTGCGCAAGGAAAACATTGGTTTAAAAATATTAAAGTATGTCGTTTGAAAGGTGTCTTATGTAATATCTGAAAGAATCACCTAGATATGTCTCTCTTGAGCACTAATTAGATAATTTAAAGTGTGTGTGTGTGTGTGTGTGTGTGTGTGTGTGTGTGTGTGTGTGTGTGTGTCCCCTTGCTTGAATGTGTACACAGAGGTTAAGAGGACAAGTGGCAGAAGTCACTTCTCTCTTTCCACCATGTGTATCCTAGGGATGGAACTCAGGTCCTCGAGCTTGGCAGCAAGTACCTTTACCCACCGCCTCACTGCTCCCTGTCTTTTTGATCTGTATTTCAAACTATGATGAATTAATTTAACCAAACTATTATCTGCGTTCAGAATCACAGATGATATCAGTAATAGTATTAGTGACACCGTATTCCTGATAATCTGGATATTTTGCACATGGATCAAGTCAGAGAGTTGTATTTAACCTTTTTTTTTTTCCCCTTCACCTTTCTGACATGCTTTTCTCATGGATTGAGATCTTGGGGCCTAGTCTAAAGGAATCTTTGAAGTGTTGACTGTGACAAGTTACTCTTTGTGTTTTCTTTGGGAGCCAGCGGGAAGTTCAAGTGCTACTTGTTTTTCCCTGGGACTTTTCTGTGTGTTGTAATGGCTTACTGGGAGTTAGAGAGCCAGCAGTTTCTCCCTGTATTTCTAGTGTATTGTTTCATTTCTCTATGCTCTCTGTGTTTAGCCACTGTGCTCTCCCTACGTAAGTCCTTTAAGAGATATTTTAAAGCCCTTAAAATTGTTGCTTTCTCTACTCAGTAATCCACGTAAAGTAGGCACTCGGACGGTGCTTATTTACTGTTGACCTGTTTTTTAACCAAAAAAACAAAACAAAACAAACAAACAAAAAAGACCACACACACACAAACAAAGAACCCAGCTTGAAAAGACAATGCTTGAAAAAGGAGCCTCAGTAGCGCTAGCTCTGTGCCAGGACCTGTGCTTCCAGTTTCACATACACTGTGCCCTAGAACAGTGCTGTGAACAAAGAAACGATGTCTGCTTTACAGTTGACACAACTAAAGCGTAGAGGTTGTCAGCAGTTTATAGCAGACTTGAAGGCTTGGGCTCCCCACTCTACTACACTCATTAAAAAAAAAGAGAGAGACTCATTTTGTGAGTACCTCAAGTGGGTCTTGGTAGAGACCACATTTTTTTTTTTCTCTTTCTCTCTTACTGTTGATAAAAAGTATCCTGGTTCAGCCTGGTCTACAAAGCAAGTCCAGGATAGTCAAGGCTACACATAGAAACCTTGTCTCAAAAAAAAAAAAAAAATTCTGGTTATAAAGGATTTTCTATGTATAATAATAGGATTCAGGGTCGGGCAAGTACCATACCTAATTGTTCCGGGAAGTTGTTTCCTTTCTGTCTTCGTGTCTGCCTCTTGCCATTCTCACCTGCTTACTGAGCTAAGGATGGAATCCAGGGCCTACTGTATGCTAGGAAAGCCCTGGGCCACTGGCCATCCCATTTTCTTTTTAAACTCTGAAACTTGTGGGCTGGGGATATAGCTCAGCTGATAGAGTACTCAGCTGCATTCAGAAGACCCTGGTTTAGATGCACATAAGGTGACGTGAGAGTATACACGGTAATCTTAAGTACTCTGAAGGTGGAGGCAGGGGGTTGAAGTACAGTGTCATCCTTAGCTGCATAGCAAGTTTAAGGTCAGCCCGGGGTACATGAGATTCACACAAACCATCAGTAAAGGCCACAATCTTAGAGTGAGTGACTGCTTCCTCAGTTTGCCTGTAATCTAGTTAGTGGCGTTATTCCGTCTCTGTTTCATTCAGGTTTTGTGTGCACTAAAATCTAGTCTTATCTTAAATAACATCATCAGGTAGGTATTACGTCTTCCCAAGAGCAAGAGGTCAGGTTCTTGAGCTTGAGGACGCTATGTGACTAAACCATTGCACCTTCTCACGTCACCGACAAGACATAAAACAACCCTGTCCTAAAACAACCCTCTTTAACAGACTGAGATCGGAGAAGGAGCCGGTAGCCTGTCTTGGCTTTCTGTGCGTATAAACTTATTTTACTAACAGCTGCCTGTGTTATTTGGTCTGCTTTTAAACTACTGTAGGAAGTGGCACTTACTTCTCTTGGGAAGATAGTCCACAATAAAAGAGGATCTTATTACTGGTGCTAGGTTTTATTTTATTTTATTTATTTATTTTTAAACTACAGACACTCCATTCTTCCCTCCTGAAAGACGGGTGCTAAATAGCTCTTTGCTTTTCTTGATATCTATTTCTGGAAGATACCTGGTGACGGAGTCCATTATTTCCTTGCCATTGTTTCCTTTCATTATTCTAAGCACATTTTCAAATTGTTCTCTCTCCACCCAGTAGAGGTTTGTTTATACTACAAAGAGTATGCTAATGACTCTGGCTGTTAGATTGATTCTTATGGAAATCCCAACTGCATTTAAAGTACTGTACATTATTGAGAATTCCCCCTCCCTCTGCTCTCCTGGGCTAGAAAGCGCTTCCACACGGTTCACTTTCTAGGACTAAAGGATTCACACCTGACTAACGACCATCAGGTTGGGGACAGGTATAGTCCACATCATCCTCGCCTCATCCTTCTCACCGGGCCTGAATTTTCAGGAGAGTATTTCTCTTCGACAAAGAGAACCTGTTTCTTCTGTCCATGTTCCCTGACTGGCTGTCTCATGCCTCTCTCCAGCTACTTCAGTAAGAAAATTTATCCGTTTTCCACATCTAAAATGGGAAAACAGTGGAATTACTTCTTTAGACATTGGAGTTGCAGGGGATACCCAAGCCAACCCAGGCCCCCTGAAATTTAACTACTATCAAAATCTGGTATAATAAGAGCCATACCTTTAGGTCCAGGCTTTAAAGATGATTTCATACCCTTTGATTTTATATATGTACAAACCACAAATTCTGTCTCTCCTCTACAGTTTGACTCAGATTTAAAACTGTGAATTCTTTTGCTTTGCTTCATGCCCTTCTTAGATTCTCCTGGGGATGTGTCCAATTAAGGAAACTGTGAAGATGAGCAGCGGAGATGGGTGTCACGCTCTCTTAGGGCAGTGGACATTCTCTGAATGTAGATGAGCATGGCGTCGCATTGTGTAGATTTCCACATCTGCCACCCATATTTCAGATGCACTTTTATTTCATTTAGTATGTCGTACCTGGGATTAGGAACAGAGAGAAATATGTACACTTGTCCTGATTGGAAATTATGTTGTTGAAACACAGCCCATATGGCCATTGTAAAATGGTTACTACTGCATATAATTGCCTTCCTAACAATGTGCCTTGTCGCTACCTCCATTTTCCAAGAAGTGCCCCCCCCCACTCCCGTAGCATGCTGACAGCAACAGCATCGTTAGAAAACATGACATGCAAACACACTCTGTCGTCTTTAGTTTAAGGATTAGATTACAGTGTCAGAGGATAGGTCAGCGTGCTTTGTATCCCCAGCTTGTTTGGATCAGCTTACTGCTAGCCTGGGTGACAGATTTGCAGAGGTCCTGTTTACTTGTTTTCTGAACATATTTTATAGCTTTGCTGCAATTATGAGTAGGATGGTGCCTTGAGAGTGTTTCATCCAGTTGTTCATGTCTTGTGTAGAGGTTATTTTTCTGGGGTACTCCCTCAGCGTCTATTTTCTTGAACAGAAAGCAGGTCGATGTAAGGATGATTTTATTTGGGGTCATTTAGATGAGAGTGGAAGGAGAAAGGGGTGTGGAGTGGAGAGAGAGACAGAGAGACAGAGACAGAGAGAGACAGAGACAGAGAGAGACAGAGACAGAGAGACACTAAATAGTGTAATATGAGAGACAGAGACAGACAGACACACTAAATAGTATAATGAGAGAGAGAGAGAGAGACAGACACACTAAATAGTATAATGTGTGTGTGTGTGTGTGAGAGAGAGAGAGAGAGAGAGAGACAGACAGACAGACACACTAAGTAGTATAATGTGAAGACCATGAGGCACCTGCCATATGTTGGAACTTATCCATGCATAGTGCATGTCTACACATGGCTCTCAACTGTGCTTCCATACATACCACTTCCTTCTTCTTAAAAGGAGTGAGTGAGTGAGAGAGACCGTGGAGAGGATTCCCACATGCAGGGTTCAGAGGACAACCTTCACGTCATTATTCTTCACCTTCCACCTTGTTTGAGACCCAGCCTTCTTGTTGTTTTTCTGCTGTGTAAACCAGGGCGGGTGGCCTGAGAGCTGGGGTTGTCCTGTCTCTGCCTTCCGTCTCCTGGTAGTAACGCTGGGGTTATAGACGCTTGTGCTGTGCGTTTAGCTTTTAAACGGGGATCAGGGGATCAGGGGATCAGGGGATCTGAACTCAGGCTCTCAAGCTTCTGTGGTGAGCACTTCACACATCAACCCATCTCTCAGGTCTCCCTCCAGGAATGAGTTATTTATAGTACAGAGAGGGCCGGTGTCAGATCCTAGAGAGATGGATGTGATGATACGGGCTGTGGAATGATAAAGGTGCACCAAGCCTGTTGGTCGCCGTGGATACGTTAGGGATACAGCAGCTATGGGGTGTGGTCTGCTTCCAGTTTTCAGCATCTGTCTGGGAGCTGCCAAGGCAGTAGGAGGTAGGACAGCAGAATGAGGTCTTTCATCAAATCTAGTTTCTCTCCTTGGAGCCTCACGGAAGTAGTGGGACACTCGAGACATTCTGGCTGGTCTTAGACATTGGAGGTTGTCTTAGGCAGTGGTGTTAGCTGTGGGGTATCCCTCTAGAGGAGCGTTATTTTAACTTGTTTTCTAAATGAGGGTGAGAGTCTTTGGGAAGAAGGAAAAACTTGTCTGGATTATTTTTATTTTGTTACTACTTTTTTTGTTTTGTTTTTTTGGGGTTTTTTGTTTGTTTGTTTTTTGTTTTTTTGTTTTTGTTTTTAAGACAGGGTTTCTCTGTGTAGCCTTGGCTGTCCTAGACTAGCTTTGTAGAACAGGTTGGCCTCGAACTCACAGCGATCCTCCTGCCTCTGCCTCCCAAGTGCTAGGATTAAAGGTGTGCGCCACCACATATGGCTGGTCATTCTAATTTATTTTTAAAATTAAGTGCAAGGGTATTTTGCCTGCATGCTTGTCTGTGCACTGCTTGCGTGCCTGGTGCCAGAGGAAGGCAGCAGAGAGTACTGGATCCCCTAGGAACTGGAGCTTATGTGGGTGCTGGGAATCGAACCCCGGACCTTTGGGAAAGCAGTAAGTGTTCTTAAACCACTGAGCCATCTCTCTTAGCCCCTAGATTATGTTTCTTATTCTGAGGGTTTGGGTTACAAGTGATTTCAGTGACGTTTTCTTTAGAAGAAGTTAAACGTGGGGCACTAGACTTGGCAAGGACTTTGGGAACTGGTTGAATTTTATGTTGTCAGTTAAGTTTCAGGCTTTGGGAAGCTGCAGAAGAGAAAAAAAATGACATTTGATTCTTTGTGCAGTAGAATCTCCTAATCTCCCTTCATGCTTAGTAAATTTGAGGAAAAGAAGAGCAGGAAGTGAAAGTCTGTAGGGCTCTCCTCTGGGCAAGGCTATTAGGTTATTTTCATTGAGAAGACTTAATTAGAAGTGAGGCTTACATCTGTCTGAGCCTTTCACAGCAGGCAGGGAAACTGGGTGCCCATGAATACCCCTGCTACCATGAATAGAGGGAATGCCCGCAAGGTGAGGTTTTTGAGTCAATCAAATGGATAATGGGAAGAAAACAAAAAGTTGGAATTAATTAGTGGGAAAAGTTCTTAAAGCTTTTGGCTTAAATGTAGACAGCAATGGGCAGAATTTCCTCTCTGGATCTTCATTCAGACGGGGTGGGTTTTTTGCTGTTGTTGTCCATGGTGTGTGTATGTCTGTGTGTAGGTCAGAGGCCAACATGAGCTTCCCTTTCTCAAGACTACCTTTGGGCACAGTGACTTTGACTTTCACCTAGAATTGGCTGATAGAACCGGACTGGCTAGCCAGGTACCCCGGGGATCCCCCAGTTTCCACCACCCCCAGTACTGGGATTGCAAGTATGCTCACTCAGCTTTTGAACATATGAGATTGGACTCAGGTCCCCATGCTTGCAAGGCAAGCACTCTACCATCGGAGCCGTCTTCCAAGCTTTGGACATGGCTATTGACCAAAGAGGAACGCCAAACCTAACAAAAAACAAACAAACAAACAACAACAACAAAAGCAAGAAGATGTTTTTTGTTGTTTTGTTTTTTTTTTTTAATCAGCTTTTGGGTTCCCAAAGTAGCTTTTAAATCCAGGATATGATAAAAGAGAGGATGCCAACCCCCTTGTTTTCATGATTTAAAGCAGAGGTTCTCAACCTGTGGGTACAGGCCCCCTCCCCCCTACCTGAGGTAACATATCAGATAATTGCATTAAGATTCATAACAGTAGGAAAAATACAGTTATGAAGTAGCAACTGAATAATTTTATAGTTGGCGGGGTGTCACCACAACTTGAGGGTTGCAGCCTTAGGAAGGTCAAGAACCTACTGATTTAGAGGCATGAACGTATTCTGTTTTTCTAGTTCAGGCTTCCCCAGTGGGTTTAGAAATATCTGACTCCTAAGGGACTGTGTATGCAGGAGAATGGAGCCCCGCACCAGTACCAACACCGGAATCATCAGTCCAGGGGATAAGGGAAGGAGTCTCGGGGATTCATGGAAGAGAGGATTACACCAGAATTCACCTTAGAACTAAAGATCCGCTTCCTCTTTGATCATGAGGAATAGAGCATGAAAGCATGTGGCCGTCTTTTCTCTTTGCCCTCAGCCCAGAGTAGATGCATGTATGCTAATAGCAAGCAAGGATAGATGAATGCTTGCTGAGGACCGGGTATCACTCTAAGTGCTAATTTCAACCCGTGTCATCCTCCACACTGAATTCATGTTTATAGGAAAAGAAACAGGTTACAAAGTTTACACCTGATGTAAAAGGTGCCTGGCATGTTGCTTGGGTCCATACATTTTGGCTACAGAGCTTGATTTGAATGCTTACACTCAATTTAAAATGAATTTAAAATGATGTAAAACCTGAAAAGGTTTTGTGATTAAAACCAATTACTAAGGCTTTACCCGCAGTTTGCCCTGGATTTAAAGGTGGCAACACACTTTAGGTTGGTTCTGTATTGCAGACAAGAAGACACACCTAGAAAATGAGGTTCTCTAACAGCTGTGGGTGACCTGGGGAGTCACTGGTAGAGGTAGGGCACAGAGGCTAGGCTTTCTGATATATAGGCCATCGCTTTTCCCACTGGGCTGTACTGCTGCTGCCGTTTAAAAGTATTTCAGGCATACAAGTGAAGCTTAATTTTATAAACTTAATTTGTGTCACCTCTGTACCCTTGTGGACCCACTAGTTTGAAATAGCCAAGGCTTACTTTTTCTTTCCTGTCTCCCCACCCCCAGCCCCACCATGCCACTCCAGGGAAGAAGAGATGCTAGAAACTTTGATTATTTGATCTCCCGAGATGTTCTTGTAGTCTTTCTTAAAAGCTGGTAAAAGATATTTAGGTGAAATAAAGAATTGGATTTTTGCATGTGCTCATCACAGTTATTTTATTTTTAACTTGAAGTCTCCATTAGGATGCAACTAATTTAAATTAAAAAGAAGGCGGTGGCAGGTATTTGCAAGCTCCCGTTAGGGGTTAGGGATTGTCTGTCTAATAGTATTGAAAAGGTGGCGGGGAGAGAAGAGCTGTCCTTGTTTCTGGGGAGTTTTAGAATCGCCTAGGGTCTCACTTTTTTGTTTTTGTTTGTTTGTGGTTCTCCACCGCCCCCCCCCCCCCTTTGATTCCTTTTGTTGTGACCACTTTCCTTGGCTAAAGTTTTGTTTAAAAACAAGTGCTCTGGTATTCTAAAACAAATGATCGTGGTTTAGCGTTTGTGCTGTCAGATAAAAGGCCCCAGGGTAGGGCTCTTTCTGTCTTTGACTCTTAGTAGCCTAGGTCTGCCCGAGAGCAAAATCCAGCTTGCTTGCTTCCTACCCAGATTAGCAGTCCTTATCTCAAAAGAGAGAGTCTGAATGTGAAAAGCAGACTTGTGGATTGGCTTTAACTCTACCTGGGGGCCTGTGTGGGAACGGCGGGAGTGTTGTGGATTTGAGTTTTGCCTGGGGTTAGAAAGACCCAGCTGCAGTTTTCCTTCAGAGTTTTGTCACCAGTCTGGAAATCAAAAACTGTCCACAATACAGTACGACAGTGAAAATAGGAACAGACTATGTCGAAGAGCACATGCTCAGGATTTTGCCAGTGACCCAGAATCCCATGTGGCCACAGACAAGTAATTTGATTTCACAGTTTCTATTCTTAAATTTGCAGGAGGGGGTTCCAGCAGGAGTTACATAGTGATTATAACTTAGCAGCTTACTTGTAGGGTAGATGTAATTGTGAGACAAATGCCTCCTGAAAGCCGTGGCCGGGCATTCTGTATTTGGTGGGAGAATACCCTTTCAGTTGTTAAAGCTGCTGTAAAACTTTCCCACATAATTTTTCTCCTCGTTACCCATTTTGGGCGCGCAGAATCTGCATTGGATGGTTTCACACCATTGCAAGTTTCGGGTTTTGCTTCGTGTGGTGATTTTCCAATGAACATCTGTACCCTAGTATATTAAATATACAGATGTCCCCATTCGTGGGCTTTCCTCACATCAGTCACGTCACTCTCAAAACTTCTCCCATAGCAAGCCTCTGTGCGGAGGAGTCTTTTTTGCTTGTTTTTGTTTTTTGAGACAGGGTTTCTCTGTGTAGCCTTGGCTGTCCTGGAACTTGCTTTGTAGACCAGACTGGGCCTCTAACTCACAGAGATCCTCCTGCCTCTGCCTCTCTGTGTGCTGGGATTACAGGCGTGCACCACCGTGCCCGGGCTCTGGAATCATTAGTATAGAAAATAGTTGTAAGTATTTCTCAGGCCAGTGGTAATGGTAGTGGTTTCAAAGTAATTCTGTTTGTGTGTTTGGTGTGCACGTTAACGGATGAGGGCGTGCATAAAGGTTGATTTGGACGGTCTTCCTCAATTGAGTCTCTACTCTGTTTTTTTGAGGTAGTATATCTTACTGAACCTGGGTCTTGATGTTTCTGTTGCACTGGCTAGCCAGCAGGGCCCCCCCATCTTTCTTTCTCTGCTTTCCAGTGCTGAGTTATGCACCCAGCTTTTACATGGCTATGAGGAGACAAACATGTATCCTCATGTGTGTACAGCAAGTGCTTTACTCACTCAGCCATCCCTCCCCAGTCTTTCATTAATTTCTATGTAAGCCTCAATAATTTTTATTAATAGAAAACAATCACACATACTAGTTCTTGAGATTTATTTATTTATTTATTTGTGTGTGTGTGTATTAAACACACCCTGGAAAAAAAATGATCATATCCAGCACAGTAAACTATTCCAAAGCAAACACTTGAGTAGGCAGTACCCACAGAAAGATACACAACTTTGTTGGGGCCGGGGCAATAGTTCGCTGGGTAAGAGAGTTGCTGCACAAGGGTGAGGACGTGAATTTGCGTCTCCAGCACGATGCATGGGAAAGTCGGGGCATGGCTGCATGTGCTTGTATCGCAGAGCTCTAGTGGGCAGAGACAGGAGGATCGTTACGCAGCAGGTGGCCAGCTTAGCTCTTGTTTTAGTGAGAGGCCCTATCTGAAGGGAAAAAGGAGGTGTGTGATGAAGCAGGAAACCCCATGCTCTCTCATCTCTGTCCTTTGCTTATGCTTGCATGGTGCACTCTTCCTGACAGACAGACACAGACAGACAGACAGACAGACACAGACAGACAGACAGACAGACAGACAGACAGACACACACACACACACACACACACACACACACACACACACAGAGTGGGGGGGGGTCACTGAGGCTTTCAAAAACATGTGGATATTTATCATACTCCTCAAATTTCCTCATCCGCTCCTTACATTCCAAGAGACCAGAACTATATGCACAGTACATACAGTACAGTAAAGTACGATGAAGCACAGATGACGGAAACATTACTTTTTCCGTCCTTGGTGCTTAATCCCTCTCGAGAGTTTGGGTGCCGTGAAGTTCCTAATGTTTATGTTCTGCTTCAGCCGTCAGTTTGATCCTGACAGGGACTTGTCTGTTAATGCTCAGAGCATATATCAAAGTTTTGCTCCACGGTTTGTCCTTTTTTAGAAATCTAATTCACTGAAAATATCCACCTAATAGCTTTGAGAAATATGTAAAGACAGATAAGCAGCCATGGCAGCGAGGGCTCTATTAAGTAAATGAATCTTATCTTTCCTGCCTGGGTAACTTAGTAAACACATCTCATCAGTCAAGTGTCTTTATCTGGAACCCGATGAAAGGTAGACTCCTGGCTAACAGAAAAATGAAAGAATTTCTTCCACTTCTCTGTCCATCCCCGAGTAATCGCCTTTATTCTATCCCATTTTGAGCACTTAAAGCCAAAGGTAATGGAATTTGCCTGGATTTCCTTCCTAATTTGTTTTTTTTTTCTTCCCCTGACGGGATTGTGGGGTTCTCAGGGGGGGAAGAAGCTGTGGCTGTTATTAAATAGCAGCTTTGCTTGTTTGTTTTCTTCTGAGGGGGAAGGAATCAGAACCAGACCCTGCACTTGAGCGGCAAGTGCAAACTCAGGGAGAGTGCTGGCCACAGCTGCTGGCCGTGGTGACATGGCACTTGCTGGCAGGCACTTGAGCTCTGCCAGTGTTAAGAGCTGCTCCCCATCCCCTCCACCCCCACTGTGGTGATGGCCACTAGTCACTAAACAGGTGACAGGACTCCGGTCACCCCTGTTCTGAATAGCCTCTCTGTCTTTCCAAAAGGACACCGGAGGCTTTTTTTGTTACAGTACATTGATTAAATAAATATTCTCCTGTGTTCACAAAGGAACTGAAACTGGTTCTAGCACTGGGCAGTTAACATGTCCATTAGTATCAGAGAAGCTACTGCCTGTCCCCACCCCACCCCCCAACCCTCTTCTGTTCTCTCCCGCACGAAGGAGCCTGGAATGGCCAAAATTGCCTGACCCCTGCCTTCAGGCATGTAGTGTGTCATGGTCTTTGCTGTGGTTCTCAGATGGAGGCAGTGGCCACGGGGCGGGGATGCTGGAAGAGGTGGAGTGATTTAGTCCGTGCTTTGGGATTCTAGGATCTGTATCCTTCCCCTTCAACTCTTAGGACAGTCAGCCTCAGGAAGGTCTCTCTAATTAGTTTGCCATACACACACACACACACACACACACACACACACACACACACATACACGTGCAGATACACCCACATATATACACATACACATATACATACACACACACATACATATATGTGTATACATATATATATATATATATATATATATATATATATATATATATATATATATATATATATATAAAGGGTGGTGTTTCTGACCTTGAAGTACTTACTGTGTGTTGTTGTCAGGCATGGAGACCACTGTGGCCATACTTGTGTTTATTTATAGATTCTGTGCACGTGGCACTGTCAGGAGAGACCCTCACAACCGGGGCACAAAGATGGGATTTCTAGCCACGGCTTTGATGGAATTTTTTTTTTAAACGGGCTAGGGATTGAACCCAGGTTTTGCACATGATGAACTGAGCTGTGCTTGCGGCTCTTTTCTGGTTTTGGTTGAGGCCAGAGGGCTGGTTTTAGTGTTAGATTAAAAAAAAAAGAAGAAGAAGAGTGATTTACAGAGTGTTACTGCAATTCTTCACATGCTAGCTACTAAGTATGTCAGCATTAAGGGGTGATTTATACATCAAGTGTGAAGTGATAAAAATTCTCCTCCTACAGGATATTAAAAGGGGGGGGTCTTGTACAGTGCACAGCGGGGCAGAATGGGGGGTGGTGAGAGAATGGTAGAGAACTTTAGTGTGGAGGGAAGGACACTTTAGGAGCATTATTTTGGTGTGAAGGAAGCGACTTGTCTGGAAGTTGGGGGGAGAGAGGGAGGGAGGTGTTGCGATCTTGCTCACTCCTCACATCCTCTGTTCAAGAGAGGAGGACCCTTTGATGACTTAAAAAACAGAATCCTAGGAACCGTGTGGCTGTGCTGATGGACTGGCAGCCCCAGGAGAGCTGCTGTAGTAGTAAAGTGAATCTCTTAGTGCGTGTCTCTTCCAACTGACTGTGGGTAATTAGTTGGAAATGACATTAACCTGAGCTTAATTGTAATTTTGCATCGTAACAACATACCAGCTGTTCACTGTATTCTTTCCTGGTGGTGTGATTTAATTATTTTTTTTTCCCCCTCGCTATCTCTTAAGCTCTAATTTTCAGTTCTGTCTCCTTTTAACCCCTCCTTGTTGCTGTGTGTCCACGGCCCACACAGTTTAGCAGGCGTGTCATTTCTTTGGCTTTTCGTTCTCACTCCGTGATGAGGGCTGGGTGCTGTTGGGTTTGTGAACGACTTGCCTATTTAAATGAGGCAGCTTTGGAAAGGCGCTGAGATCACGCCTGGATGACTGGAAACCTTGCTGCACTTAGGGCTCCTCCACCAGGTTTTAGCTTATTATATAAATAATATGGGCAATCGTAGGCCTATCAAAGGGGCTGAAAATATCAACTGAACAAGCCAAAAGAGAAGTTAATTACTGAACAGTGATTGCTCTGATATAACCAATTATTGGATCATTAAATGTTTATTACCTTTTATATGCTCTTTCCCCCATAAGGGCAGTTTCTTTTTTAAGTCATTAAAACAGAAATGGGATCCTTAAAAAAAAAAATTCTGCTTAAAAATTTCCACAAGGCTGAAGTATTAAAAAGGTCTTGTGTGATCTGACAGCTGAATAGCCTATTTTTCTTTGGTCTGTTGAATTAGTAATTAATGAAATGTATTGCTTGAGCAGAGAAAATAAGATTAGTTTTGCTTGGGAAATAAATAGAAGCAAAGCTTTACTCTCCATCCGATGCAGGTTAACATTAAAGAGCTATTGCTCTTAGATTTAAGAAGTGTTAAGAGTCCTGTGATGGGAGTTGGATGACAGTCTGAGCTATACAGACAGCCTAACTCAAAACCAAGCAAACGATACAAAACCCAAATCAAAACCCAAACCAAACCAAAACCCAAACCAACCCAAACCAAATCAAACCAAACCAAACCAAACCACACCCAAACCAAACCAAACCATCCCAAACCCAACCCAACCCAAACCAAACACCACTGTCGGCTCTCTCTGAATGATAAGATATACTTCATTGTAACATTGTA